>NC_084672.1:6127457-6307457 GCF_028389875.1 Rhea pennata | reverse complement strand
GGCAGAGCAACCTTTCCAGCAGGTGAAATTGTGTGCACTATAACATCTTCATCTGTGCCTCGCCAGGGCTGGGGCTAGGGGGTCTGCAGGAGGAGCTAGGACTGAGACGTGAAGGAGCAATGTGCAGGGCGCATGGTCAGCAGGGCTGCACAAAGATGCCCCAGCAGATGTGGGAAACAGTACGGTCTCCTGGGGGGGGGGGGGGGGGGGGAGGGAGGCACACAGAGCTAATGTGACTGTGCTGCTCCTCCAGCCTGAGCTCGCTTGGACTTTTTCCAGCATTACTGTGATGCATGGATGTGGACATATCTCACCTGTCCCCATAAACAGGCCACAGAGGGAACGGTATAACACACGTGGGCAGCAGCTGCCTCACCATGGAGAAAGCAGCTACCTGAGTATCCAAAGGCACTGCTGAGACTGTAAAATATCTACGGGAAAAGCAGGGAGAAGATTGCAGAGAGATCCAAGGCAGAGTTTCTTAATATATCACTATTATTGTCTGCCAAAGCCGGGGCGTCTCTGTTCAAGCCCGGAGATATGATTTGTTATTTCTCCAAGAAAAAAAATATTACGAGAATTGCAGTAGACAAATGTAATATCAAACTTTAAAACAGTGTAAAAAAAATCCCAACAACAATAATAATAATAATGGTCAATCATAAACTGATATAGTGCAGGCTTTCCCTCCCTTTTCGCCACCTTACAGGATATCCCGTCTAGCAGCAGGAACAAAACGTGGAAATGAATCAGTCAACAGAGCATTTTCTCCCATTAAAGCTGTTGGCAATTCTGACCCGTGCAGGGGAAGTTGCACATTAAGATGGATATTCCTAATCTGTAGGGACAACTGTCCTCACTGTGGGATGTAGCCTTTTTTCCCTTTTTTTTTCTTTTCTTTTTTTTTTTTTTTTTTTTTTTTTTTTTAACCAAAGGATGTCATAGGTGAATGCATTTCTGCTGTGCACAGTGCGAACACACACACAGCAGAGGCCTGAAAGTTGTTAACCCCTTCTCATTTTAGCCGCCTGTGCTCTTTTTCTTTCTCTTTCTCTCCTTTTTCATTCAGCTTGCAAGAATCTACTCCTTCCTTGGCCTATTGCTATTTACCTTAATAATGCTCAGTAAATCTATTATTTTCCAGCCTTGGGAAACTTCGCCTTTTATTTTCTCTTATAATCCTATAGCTGATACTCAGCGACAGCAGAAGAATATTAAGGTGTTGGAAGATACTCACTTTCCTTATTATCATTCACAGGTGTTCCACATTAGTTGCATGGGAGGAGAACATGAGTCTTGTGCCTCAACAAGGACCAAGAGACAGAAGTGAGGTTTTCTTTCCTGCTGGAATACTGGAAGTAACTGGAAGTCAGAGATATATCATGACTCTTATTTGAGCCACAAAGTCTCTATACAACCCTTGGGATAACACTTTTAAATGCTAGGTACTATTATGGCCATGTTATATATATATATAATCCAAAAAGAAAAAAAAACAGTGCTCATTTTTGATTAGAAAATAGTATCCTCATTTTAAACACAGGGGACTAAAGCTGTGAGAAACTAAGTGGCTTCCCTATGGTCATATAGGAAATCTGTGGAAGAGCAAGGACCTAAGATCAGCTCTACCCAGTATCCTGCTAACATTATATGCCCTGGTTGATTTTTCATTACTGCAGTAGTTACCTCCTAATCTAATGACAGTTACTCCACTCACCAGGGGCGTGTAAAGCTCAATTCATTGCAGATTGGAAAGTTCTTTGAGAAACCCTGAATGGAAGGTGCTATAGAAGTGCAATGTGTTATTAATAATCTCTCCTATCTGCATAAATCTCCATTGAAGCCTCCCAGTATCATTAAAAGTAAAATAATCCCTCGACACAGTGAAGAGCTCAAACCTTCTTTTCCCTTTGTAGATGTCTGGCTGTTTGCTAAATGGAAAAAAGGCCACACAAAACGCTGACATCTTTTTGTGACCCTCACGGAGCTACATCAAGCTAATGAGTTTGTTTTCACTTTTGTAGATGAAATTTCCAGGGGCGGACGGAATCCGGGGTGGTGCTGGGAAACTATGGTGTAACTCACCAGGAACTTGGCTGAGACCACCAAACTTGTTTCATGTGTGGCCTTCCCTTTTGCCTCATTGGACCAGAATTATTTAATGAGCCTTCTGAGGAACTGAGCTCTGGTCCCTGAAGCTGGAAAAGGATCGTGCGGTGCTCAACTACCAGACCACACAGTTTTCAGGCCCACTTCTTTGCGAGAGGCTGCAACCACTCCTTTCCTTTCAGCAGCTGATGGTGAAAGTGGGGAGAAGGGAGAACAATAACAAAACAAAATTGCTTCTCACAGCTGAGAAAATCACCCTCCCTTTATTATTTTTTCCCCTTTAGGAAAGAAATAAATAAAAGGGAAAAAACCCAAATGGGATCTCTCCCTCTTCAAACATACAAATGATCTTATGTTAGCAGTTGGGATTAAACATCTGTCTGGTGGTTATGTGATCATAACAGATGCTGTGTGCAAACGTTTCCTGCTAGCTTTGTTTTGGTTAATATTGTTTGTGTAGCACATTGGGTTGCATTCAGCTAAAGGGATATAGAATGTGTTTTTGTTCCCCCTCCCCTTCCCCACCCCTTCTGCTCAACTTCAAGCAGCTCCATCATCTTTTTAAAAAGAAATTGAAGGCAGGGGTGGAGGGGAAGAGGGTCATTGATTGATGTCATGTGGAAAGTGATGTCATACCGTACTGATGAAATGGCAATCCACCCAGGTTTTCAGCAGCTTTGATGTTGTGTTAGGCCATTTTCCTCTCTGTTAGGTTGCCCTTGGGCCCACTTGGCCATGCAGCTGGAAATAAATACAGGAATATTATAATGAGTTTCGCTGTGTAGCTGGAGCAACATGGAGCTCGGCTGCTCATGATTTCCGTTGTTGTTTCTGAGAAGCTGTGATTCCAAAAGGTGTGTGATGAATGCTGACACTGCACTCTTTGAAGACATTAAGGCTTTTCTTTTTTTTTGAGGGTATTTTTATACCTGTTCTACAGAGAGGGAAACTGAGGCATGGAGCAATATCTTAAGTTGTCCTGCTCAGAGAGACCTTGTACAATAGGTCGAGGAGCACCAGATCTCTCATTTCCCATTTTATGCTCTGCTCTGTCCTGCCTTAAAGGTGAGGCATGAAACTCACCCACCTACTTCTGCCTGGCTGAGGAACAGCCCCAGTATTTATAAAATTTAGCCTGATCATTTTGCTGTAGTAGCATCCAGCTGGCTGACTGTTCTCTGCAAAGCTTCCTCAGCTGTTCTGAGCCTCAGGTGTGGCTTAGACCTGCTTCTGCAAAGTGATACACCTTGCTGCCCAGGTGACACCCACAGTGGAACCCACATCACCCCACAGTCTGAGACTCCAGTGCAGCCTATCAGAAAAAAAACATTTTTGAGAGCTCTGTATGCTTCTTGAGAAAGAATCATTGTTAATCCCCATTGCTGAGAATAAACATCTCTATTTTCTGCCAGTCTGAAGCAGACACATAGAGTGGAAGTGTTCCCTGTCTAAGGATGGCACTGCAGGAGCCCTTACTAGTATGCAAGGGACTCACGATGCATGGACCACCCTATCTCACTCTGAAGTAATTGGGCATGAAAATGGTAGTAGGCAAGGTAGATGCTCAAATGTGTCCTGGTCAGCCTGAGGACTGACCTGTATTCCTTGATTCCTGTCCTTTTGCCCATTGTTTCTATTTATTTCTCTCCATTTTTTTTCCTTTGGGGGAGAAAGGTGTGTGTTACCATTTACCAGATAGTTCTAGCCCAAAAAGTTGAAAATAATTCATGTTAAATAGCTTCTGGGCAGCCTTTTGCAATGCTGAGAGACTTAGGGTCTTTTTAGTAGTTACATTGAAATGTGACTTCCTTTTTCTGGAAAGAAGGGCTGGTCTAGTGAATGAAATACCCAGATGGAGCCTGTAAAATTTTTGTTCAGTGACTGTTTAAACCACAAACATTCTGTATAACATTAAAGAATTCATTTTAACTCCCTTGTGCCTCAGTTTCCCCAACCCTAATTGTTCCTGATTGCCATTTTTGAATAAAATATTTTGATGAATCAACATTTCTCAGAGGAAGTAGCTCATTGAAACATTTTTCTCCTATCTCTCTCCAGCACTCATACAATGCTCCTCTATTTCATGGAGTTTTTAGAAGTCATTCAGTTAATCACAATGAGTCGCTCAAATGTCAGGGGAGAGAGGGTCAGAAGGTTGGTAGCTCTATTTCAGTGTGGGTGTCATCTTCCTAAAAACAGTAGATCCAATTTTGTTCATGAGAAAGGCAAGGGCCTTTCAGACAAGAATAGATGCAGAATTGCACAGCCACCTTTTGATGCTGAATAGGAGGAGAAATTGCATGAATGCTACATTTATGAACTCCAGCATATGTCCTGTGAGATGAAAGTGAGCTGGACATTAAAATCCACCCAAGTGATTGCGACCACACACATAGTCCACTGGAAATGCAAAGTATGTTTGTGCAATTGCATTTCCATCTACAAAACAGCCTCAGCCCTTGCCTGGCCAGGCAGCCAAGGTCAGGAGTAGCAGCAGAGATCTCTTTCTGGCTGGTGTGGGAAGGGGTGGTAGCTCTCAGGGATCTTCACATTGCTAATATCACCTTCCTTTTCTACATGTCACAGCTCAAAGAAGGAGACACAGAAGTGAGAGAAGCCTGGAAACAAGGCTACGTTTTCCTGTGCAGTGGTGGCTGCTTTGGGTCACAGAGAAAGCACTCTGCTGGAAAGACGTGGAGAAAATTGTCCCAGCAGAGCTCAGATAGTGCAGATCTGTGGCTACCCAGTGAACCTCCGCATCTGGAGCAGCACCTTGACCAGCATTAAATTTACTGAGAAATCACTTTAGCTAAGTCACCTGCAACAACATCCTGGATAGCCTCACAACTGGATATTTCTCGTGTCACCAAGCACATAAAATTATTCCACATGTTGGCATCCTCTAATTCAATAATCTAGTAATATAAATTTAGATAATAGGCATTAATACTATGTTTCAAAGTACACCCACAGCATTTATTTCTCTCTCTCTTTCTCGTTCAGGAAGAAAAAAGAAGCATGCATTGTGAGGGCTCTCCTGATGAAATAATAAAACCCATTCTCATCTAGAAAAAAGAATCATTATAGGAGGATGGTAATTTACTTTATATGACCTTCAATTGATTATTCTGGGCCTGCTACACAAATATCACAGGAGCTATTGATCGTAAAACCTACCAAATAGATCTCTAATAGCTTTTACTGAGGAAAAATAATTATGCTAGCGCTGTGGTCAAACACACATAAACCAATGTGGAGGTATTAATGTGTAGTATTATTACCCATCTGTCTGAGAAGTATGGGGAAGATGCTTCACAGTAACACGCTATGTCTAAGCACCATGAAGACTCAATATCTGGCTAACAATTACAGCCAGTTATACTGAAAAATTGATTACTGTAAGTAAAAGCTGAGACTGGAAAACAGAGGCTGGGCCTTGCTTAATAAAAGTAAAATAATAACAACTATCACCCTAATTGTGGAGGAGTTCTGTCGTCTACTTGTAGAGCTGGAGTTGCAAATTGAACTTGCCCGTGGAGCTGGTGGTAAGGCATCATTTCAGAAGCAAAGGTGTCCACCTCAGCCTCAGGCTCACAGACGCTGTACCACTGAGAAGGCCCATGTCATCCCTCTCCCACCCCCGTCCCTGCCTCAAAAACGCACAGAATGAGCCATACCTTCGAGAAGGTCTGAGACCCGGGCAGCGGGAAGTGTTGAGATCAGCGCGTATTGCCATCAGGATTGTAGCTGCCATGACTTCTAGAGGAGCCAACCTCCATGTGGGAATCTGGTGGCGGTTTTGCAACTGATTTCATTGGCAGAAGGCTCTAAACCTAAATGATGTCTCTGTGCCATGATGAAAACTTTAGATTTTTCTCTCTCTCTTTTGCCATATGTATAGATTTTAAGGCATGTCAATTTAAAAATCAACTTGATTTTATATAAATCTTATTAAAATGTAAGTAAAGTTATTGTAAATCAAAGGAATTAGGCAGAAAAATATATTTTCCTCTATTTCTTACAAGTCTGGTTCCCTTATGCTTTGGATGACTAGTTCTACTGTTTCTTTTCCAGTTATTTAGTTCCTCACTTTCCTTATTTTTCTGGGTTTCATTTCACAGCACAGGGAAATGAAAAAAAAAAAATTTTTTTTCTAAATAGGATAATGAAGTTTTTGAATAATGGTAGAGGCTTTGAGATTTTTTGTCTTATGTCCAGTACTCCCAATACATTAAAAATACCTACATTTCAAGTTGGCTGTGTTCCTTAAAAATAAGTGTTAAATAATATTTTAGTATTGTGAGGTAATACCTAAAAGACAACATATAATTGTACTACCAAAACAATTGATCAAAATATTTATTTATCTGGGAAGCAAATAATAATTATTAGAGGGCTAGCATCAAAAGCAAATCCTCCTTTTAAGAAAGAAATGTACACATAATTGAAAAAGTAGAATCTAAGGATGCTAAACTCATGGGATCCATACCAAAGGAAAAAAAATAATTGAAAGAAGTGCTGAGAGAGAGAGAGAGACGGAAGAATGTTTTTCATTCCCAATTTTGGTTTTAAAACAGACAGCTTGCATAGTATCACCCTCCAAACAAGGCTGTGAGGCTGAACCGGGAAGACCAGAGTTCAGGACTAACTCATCCAGAGCCAGGAGTTACGTCACCAAGGCAGAGCCACAACTTGCAAGGGCTCTCCCAGTCCTTCAGAAACAATATGGTTCAAATGTTAATTTCTCTTCCTTTTGGTTCTTACCCCTTTGCGCTGTTAACAAAGTAACACTCAAAGACTGGAGTCACTACTATCTTTGTGAATGATTAATGATTTGTACTCTAGAGATAAGCAAATTTCATGCCAAAAAGGGCTTTTCTTCGTCGTCGTCGTCTTCTTTTTTTTTCTTCTTCCTCTTTTTTTTTTTTTTTTTTTTTTTTTGGAGGGGGGTGCAAACTGTCATTGCTATAGAGAATGAAGATAATCATGAGTGAGACTTCTGCCACTCGTTCGAGCTGTTTTCTTTGGCTTTTGCTTAGGCACAGCGGTGAGGGGCTGGTGGTGGGTCCAACTCCCTGGATTTGCATCTGTAATGATTTTGGCCCAGAGTATGCTTGCATTCCAGTCCTGGAGAGCTCACTGCTTAAGCCATCTCTGACCTTGAAGCTAGTTATTAAGCTAAATTCTCCTCTGAGCAGAATAATTCATGTGGAATAATTCATCTGGACACTTCCCTGGGAATTCTGTAAAAGATCTGGACTTCATCCCTGCCGAGGTACCCTCAGAAGCTATGAGCGGAGCAGAGGTCTGGTGGGGTGGTGTTCCCAGTTCCCAGGGCTCAGAAAAGCAATCAGAGATAGACACAGCAGAAATAGTTTTCAAAATGTTCCTGCATAAGTCCTACGCTTCCCTTTCATCTCCTAGTGCTTCCTTCTCTGAGATCAGCTGCAGCCCTTGTGATTAGCATCATTCAGCATTTCAGATCCGCTTAAATGCACTGGGTCTGCACTCAAAAATATGTAATCTTAACTTTCTGATGATCAATTGCTCAGGAACGGTGCAGATTTAAAGTCAATTCCATAGCTTAAGTAAGGTGGTGCCCACCAAAACAAGCCAGTCCACCACACTTCAGTCTATTCCTGAGACAGAGATTTCATCCTTTCATGAGGGTAATCAATGCTTCCATCTTTTCCTCTTCACCTCCATACTCTTTTCCAAACCTGTTTTCCCCAAGTTTTCTGTACATTGCCTGATTTCTGAGTAAGAGAACAGCCATGGCTTGGGTATGACTAGAGAAAAGGAAGAGTCGGCTGTGCTTCCTGGAAAGGAAGGTCCAGAACAATGTGGTTTATCTGTACTCAAGATGTATTCTTCTCCTAATCTCTGAGACATTTTCTTGGTTTGAGTGTATTTTTGTCCTGCAGGATACAATAGCAGTAGAGTTAGAAATCTCAGTTGCACCCCATGGTGGAACAGTACATATTCTTTCTCCAAAAGGCTAGAGTTTTTAGCAACTATTCCGGTATTCAACAGATTAATATTAAAGGTGTGCGTTTTGGAGATTTCACTGGGAACTAATTATGAGCCATCCAACAGCATATATCTCAGTCAGTGATTTTTTTTTTCAAAATGCCAGGAAGAATTACAAACTAACATGTACCAAATAGATCTCCAGTATCATAATTAATTTAAAAAAATCATTTTCAATTTGCATAAGCACAGAATGGCTCTTTTTGTCACTGTATAAATTAAAAACAACTGAAGTTGCTCAGAAGTTTAATCTACAGAACATTTTATGGCAAAATGACAGATGCTTTTAGTATGATGGAGCTGAAGGGCAATGCTCATCAGGAGCTGTAAACAGAAACTTAAAAATAGCTATTTAAAAAAAAGAAAAAAGATATCTTGCAGGTTTATAAGGAAAAGGACGGGACTCTCCAGGCAAGCCTGACCAAGAATTTACATTTATGGAGAAATAATATTCTAGATATCATTTACAACCGACCTTTTCTGCTTTTATTGAGATATTTCCAAAGGTCCCTGTAACTTACAAAGAGGAATGAGACAACTTCTGTGCAAATTTATGGGCTTAACCCTGAGCTTGGTTGTGTCAACGAGTGTCTCTCCACTGACTTCTTTGTCCATAGAGTTTTATGGAGAAAAACCCTGTGTCAGTGGTGGTGTCCTGCCATATGTGGGATAAATGGACAGACAGACCCTAAAACAAAATGGCAACATTTAAACAGAGTGGGAATTTAAGCCCAGGAATTCAAGAATGGTACAAATATGACAATGTGGTAAGGAAGGCAAGTAAGAAGTATTAAGTAGAGGCAAGAAAAGCAGGGGAAAAGAGGTATTGAGTGTTTTAACTGACATGTTTGTATCACTGGTTGTCCTTGTTTCCAGCAACAGGACATCCATGGGCAAAGGCCCTCTGTGTCGCGGCCACGTGCCGGCCACCCAGCCCTTACACTTTTGGCTTATGTGTACAATTAACTAGGTGATTCCTCAGCTTTAGTTTGTCACCAAAATATCTCGCTGACTCTAAGACGGCTGAGGGTACAAAGAGCAACGCAAGCTCACGACCACAGAGGCAGATCCTTCCCCCAAATGGGAAACTGCGGCACGAAATCACCTAGCGCCCCACACTCCTACCCTGCAAACGACGACGGAGCTAACGAAAGAGAGATAAACGGCGACCTCGCAGAACGGCGGGAGCAATACCTGTCCGTTCCTGACTTTGGTGTGCTCCGTTGATTACAAGGACACGGTTAATGGTGTTATTCTTACTCAGCAATGAGCCCGGGAAGGAAGGGAACACACTGGGGCCAGGTCAGGGTGCAGCGCCGTCCTGCAGGTCCGCGTCCCACCTGCGCTCGCTGATTGGGTATGCTTGCTGTCGGAGCCGCTGCGCGCGCGGCGGGAGGATTTGGGGATGATTAATTGCCCTGTCTTCTGAGCGGAGAGTTCGGAGCAGCAGGGTTCTCCGTATATGTAAATACACGTGGTCTCGGCGCCGTCACAGCACCGAATGAAATGAATAAAATGACTTAACAAAAGGACTCGACTCGGAATGTTTAGATTTTGAAGATTAGTTTCTATTATGTCCCGGCGGGAGAGAAGAATATGTTGTATGGGAAACTGGATAGGCTTCATGTTGCACAAAAGTGAAATGCCCCACTTCCAATCCACCGTTTGGCTTGTGCTACTGGTGCAATCAGTTCACAGGCCCCCAAAAGCCCAGATGCTTGCCTTGATTATAAAATATAACTCTACCGATCCTTGAGTTAAATTGCGATCTGTACTGTGGTCAATGTACTGCGTGCAAGGAAAAAAGCCTTCACGATTCAACTGCACAGTTAAAGAGCTGGTTTCTGCCTCTCTTCCTTCTCATATCCGATTCAAATGTGCACATCTGCTGTTATATTATATAGCATTAAAATTATAATGCACCCCGGTTCTGTGTAAAAATGTAGGTTCAGAACATAGCAATCAAGGAAGCATCCTGTAAACTTCAGGAAGCACAAACAACAGAAGTTTAGGCTTTTTAACGAATGATGCAAAATGCAACATTCTTCTAACATTTCTTTTTCCCACAAAAGATTAAGATTTTCTCTCTTTTTTTTTTTTAATCTTCTGCATGTGCATTTTTACATCCATTTTTGCGTCATAAAACATTTATCAGACAGGAGTAAATCTCCCTTAATATTTTCATAACTTCTGTGTGTTTAAAAATCACCTGCAATTTGCTGGATGAAATATTTTCTGTGGCACGGTGACAAAGGAGAGAGACCAGATGTTTTCAGAAAATTCGTTTTAAAACTGTTTGGTTTTTGGTGTTTTTTTTTCTCTTCACACACTTGCAGAACAAGCTGTAAAAACAGTGCTTGAAGAATGAGCTGGTTTAAAAGAAATAGAGATTCTAAGAATTTGAACTAGGAAAGATTTTATTTTTGATATCCTTTCACCAGAGGAGATTATTATTTATAGGTTGCATTATATATCTTGCCCAATAATCAGCTGTACTGTCTGTCTGGGAATAGTAGAAAAATGAATTTCAGTAGTATCTTGTATTTTAGAAAAAATAAATTATGATACACTTAAGAAGAATGAAATAAAACCAGTGATGAATCTGCAGCCTCAGAAAATCAGATAAACAAAATGTTCCAGTTAGTTATTGCCACACTCAATAGTGGTACATTAAATTGTATTACAGGCTGTGAAATGAAATAATCCTACCCGACGACAAGTTGGCAGAATTTGCCTGAAACTCTCCAGCCTTTTACAGACTTTGCTCCTTCTAGGGAATGATCCTGGGGGGGCTTCGCTGAGTCGCAGCGGGAAGCGGTTCAGCGCCGGATCCAGTGCGGCGGTGGCCGGACGGAGAGGACCCAGCGTGCGCACGGAGCCGTTCGGAGGAGGAACTGGCTTACAGCTGGCCTTAGACGAACGGTCGTTCGGAACCTGCTGTTATTTTATTGTTACTGCCTGCTTTAATACCTCCGAATTTCAGTCGGGCAAAGCGTGGATGCTAACGTCTGAACGGTGCTCGCATTTTAGTATGGTACGCCAACAACAACAACAACAAAAAGTCATTGCAAGGGTGGGCTTTTCCTTTGCTTTTTTTCCCCCCTCAAACAGTCCTTCTCTCTAGGTTGGAAATTTGCATTGCTTTTCTAAACTACGGAGTAGCCATTTAAAAATGTATTCATGTTTTCTTGCAGCTTTTTGCAAGCGCTCCAGCACCCAGTAAATAAAAGTAGCAGCCTGCGTCCCTTTTAGCAAAAGCCATATATCTACTCAGACTTGTAATTTGCTCCGTTTATATCCTTTGCCCTTGAACTCTGGTTATTAACGCAATGTTTCTCCAAATGATGCCATATAACTCTGCTCCAAGCACATTCCTACTGACACCACACAAACAGCAGAGCTCGCTGAAAAAGAGGGGGGGGAAAAGAGAAGGTGAACTGCATGCGAGGTAGTGCGTTAGTCAGAAGGGTAGAAGTTACGGAGTTTCTCGTGTTGCGGCGATGGGACGTGGGTGAGAGACCACACCTCTGTGCGACCACCTTCTGAAGAAAATCTTCTAAATGGCTTTCAGCAGCCGGTTACCTGTCTCCAAAGATAACCTCTCTACTCTGAGCAGAGATCCTGCTGCGGGCCTGCCGTTACACTGGCGAGAGACAGGCTGTCACGCTGGTGAAGGCTCCCACCTCGCTACATCGAGACTATCGATCACGGTAAAGAAACTTGCCGCACGCTGCTGGGAACAGAAATGAACCAGAGAATGGAAAAATAAAACAGAAATGGGCCATCAACAGGTGACCGTTGTAAAATGTTCTTCCAGGAAGAAATGAAATGTCTGCAGCAATATTTGCTCTGTCATAAAGCAATGTAGAAATCTGAGGAGCAATTAGGGTTGATAAAAACACTTTGGCTTAAGGGTTGTGTCAGACAGTGAAAAGAATAGTCCTTGCCCCTGGTGCCTCTCTCTTAATCTGTGTAAAGGAAGGATTCTGCTGAAATACAGATCTTCAGATGCATTTTAACCTGGTCTGTGTGCAGAGCAATGGAATGAACCTGGATGCTTGCTTTCCTACTGAGTTTCATTAAATAGTAAGATACTATGGCACCATCTAAATATTGACTGGTTTTTATAAGTCTTTCCATATCTGTTTGGCTAGCTGACAGTAAGGCCTTAGCCAGATCGCTGGGCTTATTTTTATGCCAAGGGATTCTTTAAGAGCATGGACAAATCATTATCCCTTAATGTGATTCCATTTCTCTTCCTACTTTGTCTGATCTGTTTAGATTGCAAGGTCTTCTGAACAGTAAATATAGTCCAGTGTGTCTGGGCAGGACTTTGGCTAGGATCTGCACGTCCTACTGTAGTGCAAACAGCTAATGGTAAAGGGTATACAGAGACCAAGAAGATGTGTGGGGAAAGTAAATGATACAAGCCATCTTCATGATACCATAGATTTCAGAAATAAGTTTGAGAGAGTCCAATTCCTTGTAAATTTAGAAAATGCAGGGAATTTTGCAAAGCTCTTGCTTGTGAAAATTCCAGCTTCATTTCTTTAGGATGACTCTTCTGATAAATTTCAGGTAAACTTTTTATCTGCTGAATGCACGGTATATGGACAAATACTTTCCATTTCCCCTTCTTATGTCCATTTGGTACAACTTCTACAATTTCATAGCATGGCTTTCATGAAATACATTCCTTTCTCACCTAAAAACAGACCCTTGTTCTGCTGTTTGCAATTAGAAATCACTGATTCCTCCACTGAAATACAGTATCACTTCATTTCTTACAAATACTCAGAATTTGTTGAGTTCAAGGATGCTGTTGTAGTGCAACAGTTTTAGCAGCATGGAGAGATTGATCACTGAAGCACAGGAAGCAACAAACAGAGCAGAGTAAATATCAGAGGAGATGAAATGTTCAAATGAAGCTGTATGAAGATTTATTTAGTTTTAAATACGTTTGCTTTGATTGTATTTTCTCCCCTCTGCTTCCAGAAAACTGATTGACTGGCAGAAATGCTTATAGACCCAGGTGGATATTTTAATTTATTTATTTTAGTTACCCTAAAGAAAAGAGTAGAGAAAATTCCTGGAAAACTACTTTTGGTGTTCTAAATATTTGAATTGGAAGCTAAACTCTCAGGGATACTTCTGCAATTAAAGAACGGTGACCTGCTCAACCAGTACCTCTTCTCAGAATTACTCATTCAATTATGAAGTAATGTGAAATAATTATATTGCAACTTATCTGTACATACAACAATGTTTTGTGAAGTTATCACAGGTTAAAGTTTATAAATAACTTTTAAAAATTGGTTCTTAGTATAATATAAAGCTGTTATAACTGGTTCCTGTTTAAACAACACAGCCACAATATGCTGTGTTTTGAACTAGAACTATCATATATGCCTGATATAACCCAGTTGCATTTGCTTGAGAATTCATACCGCACTCCTGATGGCGGTGAATACGCTTTATTTTGGGTAATTGAATAAGCCACTAAAACATACATTAAGCAATACAACTCCCAAGTGGAGCTATTGTATCTGTAACCTTTGTATCAACACTTTCCCCCATTGTTAAACTAACTTTAACATCCGAACAAACAAGCAAGATAGTAGAAGAATTGAGTAGTATACATACATTGATATCTCTGTCTTGGTAGCATTAACATTATTTCTTCACGAAAATACGTTGTCTCTAGAGTGCTGGGTCACGAACAAACTTTTAGCCATTGGAAGGAAGGGAGAATTCAGATTCTTGAGTGTACCCCACCTATGGCCTACCCATGTGTAGTCCCAGCCATGGATGGAGCACAGAAGAGCTGTGGCCAGGTTCAGGGCTGACTGAAGCTATGAACAGCATGAGCAGTTGTCTATGGGAGCAGACCTCCAGGGCTGGCAGGACCCCGCTAGGACCCCATGCCTCCAGAGGCAGCAGGAACAGGACATTTCCTCATCACTGCTCTACTCATTCCTGTTCTGCTCCAGCCCTTTACTTTTCCCTTCATCCTGACAGTAGCAGCTTGACTTTGGGCCTTCATTTTCAGGAAAGCAGTAAAATTCAATTTTTCTTGTACTTCTGAGGAGCTGTGAGCCAAATCATGCTGTTTCTTTTTGCATTTGGATGAAATTTCCATTTTGAGCTCTCTGCATGTGAGAGAAGAAAGTGGAAGCAGATAGCTCAGCACAGTTATGGTTTAAAAAAGAAATCATCAAATTTTAGACCAAGCTGGTAAGCTTGACAAAAGCACAGTGTAGTATATTTCTGTGTTAGCCAAGTCAATATAAGGTGACAGATTGAAATATTGTACGTGACTCATGGAAAACATTTTTGGGCAAACTGTTATCCTTGGATGAAATTAAATTAAAAGACACCTTATCCTGAGTCATGTCTTTTTCTTCTGCTGCTTCTTTTCTTTTGGTTCCTTTTTTTAAACTGGATGGTTATCTCATTTTCAGAAGACTATCACTTTTATCCTGACTTGTCAAACAGCTATTACCATCAAGATGATGAGCTTGATATGCTGCAAGTACTGATTAAGGGGATAGTGCAATTGCTCTTGCTCTACCTTGAAGGAGTAATTTTCCTGTCTGTCTAGTAAGTGGAGGAAAAAAGCCAGATTCCTCCTCATTGTAGAAGAGGGAGGTTGTGTCATCTTTCTCTGAGCTTTCACAAACAGTCAGATATGGTCAAAACCTGGATTCCAGACCTTCTCCGGTGAGATGCAGATGTTCAAGCCTTAAGTACTGCAGGTGAGAGGTAGCATATTGAAGGAGCAACAGTCCTCAGAACCACTAAATCCCAACCAAAGAACAATTTTAATGGCTTTGCATGGTAGATAACTTCTGGCCGTGAGATAAAACAGCCTGTGGGTGCTAATAACCTACAGAACTTCTTGCAATGTAAAAGTTTGGAGGAAAAGCTTCAGATTAAATTTAAATAATTGTCTGACCAAAAGTCCCCCATGTGATCTCTGTTAGAAATACTACGCTGCAGACCTGGGCCTGACTTCCTGTCAGTGTTCTTGTGCTCCATTACACAACTGCTGTGTTTCACCGCAAAACAGCAACACAGCTGTGATGGTAGGAACGATTCCTCTAGAGTAAAGGCAACTCCAGCTCAGGCAAAACTCATATCAGATTTGAATCATAGGGAGCGGCATCTGTTAGTGGATTTGGATAGAATATATGAGTTTCTTTTGGATGAATAAAGATCATCTTAGTTCTGGCCCAGAACAATTTACAGTAAAATGGGAAATGCCCAGGTGAATACTGATCAAAGCATATATCTAGGTAAAGATTCAGAAAAAAAACTGTATTTGTAACTATATATACATATACATGCACATGTGTACACATGCACACATACACACACAAATATGAATAAATATATACATGCATCTCCTACTCTTTTCTCTCTACATATATGTGTGCATGCATATATATATATATATATATATATATATATATATATATATATGTCTTCCTCAAATTTGACAGTCTTCTAAGTTTTCTGGAACTTTTACTACCTGCTCTTTAGAAATACAGCTATAGCTAGAATAACACATCAAATTCCTAGCCTAAAATGAAAGACAAAAATGCCTCATTGCACCTAGGTTCTGTCATCTCAGAGAAAGGCTAGCTACCAACTGACTGCAGATTTTCCAGTCGTGGCAAAGTATCCAGGAGGAACCTCATAGCTTATCAAAATGTTCTTGGCCACCATGACCACATGCAATTGCAACTGCCCATTTCTCCCTTTACTGCTTATACTTCCCATACAGCAGGACAGCTTTTGTGCTGGGGACTTCTCACTTGACTATTTCCAACTAGATCCAGGGACACTTTGTGATAGTTGGCTTCATGAAAGCAGAGCAGAGAGGCTCATAACAGGGTGGGTTGCATGTATGAGCCTGTGTGGGGGAGAAGAGAGTAAGGAACAGTGACAAATCTTCCATGAAGTTTCATTTTGGATTCACATGTTGATTCACCAGCTGAGGAAATATGTCTTCTGCATAATCAACACCAAACTCACCTACAGATGACTGCAAGTTCCATCTCTGGGCTTTACCATCAGTAAAACACAGGCCCTGCTGGCTGCACCTGTCAGGGAAGAGTTCCAGACCAGTGTCATCTACGAAAAAAAAAAAAAGAAACTGCAGAGAGATATATGTAAAATCCCTAAAAAAAGGCAAAACTACCACCTATAAAATAAATTATCTGAGGAACGAGATTTTGTTTTAATTCTAAAGGATGCACTAAGAGCCCTCAATTGTGGAATATCCATCTCGACGTGGTAAATAGATGCGTTAGACACAGAGTGACATATGGGCAGATAAATACAGCCATAACTGGTAGGCAAAGTAAGTGCACGCGGCATGTGTCAGTATTGTCTGGTAATTCAGAGCTGTCATAAAACTGTCCCACTTATGATGTTACAGCATTTTTAAGAAACATGAATTTGCAATTTAAACTCTGCTAAATGAAAGCAGGAAGTTACAGGTTACAGAGCTGCATGCAAACACAGGAACCAAGAGTTTCTTACTCAAATCTGTCTTAGCAGGTACAAACTGCGAGGATGCCCTGAATACTTTAACATTACCAGAGATACTGAATGTATGGGGGTGTTCAACATGGAAAATAACTAAGAACATTTTAAATCTAGTATATGTTTGGGAAACATAACCCTGGTTCAGCTAACAGGAATTTCAGCATAAATGAATTCCTATCATTAATACTGGAATGTGGTCACCATCCCACTAAAGCACTGAGGAATTTTCTTTCCCTTTCCCTCACTTCTCTCTGCTTTCCTCATTTGAATAATATGTGCATTTAAAGATACAACCTTTTTGTTTTTGTTTTTGTTTTTTACCTCTACAGAACTTTCTTTAGAAAAATATTTTTAAAATGTCTTTGGTTCCAGAGCCACATTGCAGAGTAAGTCTGCTAGCTTTATCTCATATACTGTCTCCCCAGGAGTCTGAACTAAATGCATAATTTAAAGAGCCCTTAATCTGCAATGTCATTCCCATTTGGTCGGAGGCAGCCTTCACTTTATGATGTTAACTTTCTCAGCAAAGGGCAATGGCAGTTTTTCTGAGGATGCACTTAGAGGCAGCATCTCATGTAAACCGTTTATTCAAGATGTCCTGACATCCTAGTATAACACTGGGTGACAATGGATAACCTTCACCAAATTCTCCCATGGGAGAGAGGCATTCATGGACCTGCAAGTGCTGCACAAAGCCAACAGTAATATATAAAGGGCTCTTGAGGAAGGATGGGATATAGGAGGAGGAAGAAGGCAAACAGAGACTTAAGCCACATTATATTTTATTCTGCATTTTTCACACAGTTCAAGGTAGGATCATATCAGCTGTGGTCAGCTTCCCTAGTAGGCAGTGCATGGCTTTCCCTAGGAACTGTATCACAGTGATAGCTGGCATGCAGTGGCCAGCTCCCAACCCCTGCTAGCCCTGCCTGCTGGATCAGTCCCGCAGCCTGCTGCTCTCCCTTATTAACATGCATCGCTTCATTCCAGCCCCCAGTTCTTGTTGTAATTTAAGGGGTGCAAATCGACCTTTAAATGGGGAGGGCTGTTTCCTTTTTAATTAAATCTCCAGCCAAGCAATTTGCCTTTCCCATCCTATTGAGTTTTTCATCAATTGTTTTTTTTTTCCCCTTGCACGGTAGCAAACCACAAGTGCCTTATTACAGTAACTATCACACTGCTCCTGCACTCTCTCACCCCGAAGGGTGCTTTTAAAGTGCAGACACACGTCCAAAGGTATGCAACAAGCTAATATCCCAGGATATATTCAGGATGATTTTGTTTTACTTTAGCTGTATATTAACAACATGATGATAATCCAGAAAAGGGATATTGACACATCTTCTCCCCAGCATATGAGGAGACGTGGAGTGATGTTGTGAGTGATAAATGCATTTTTAGGAACCTTTGTGTGTATCCTTGTCCTCTGTTCAACCCATTACTCATCTTCCACAGTCCTTACTCTAATCCATCACCAGATATATCCTTGTGGAAACAAGCTTAAGAAGCTGTAGTGCTCCCACCTTCCCCCATTAGCAACATCAGGGCAGCACATGCCCAGTGACTTGCAAGGGAGAGAAAGATCATTTCCCTTCCAGCTCTGTTCCTCAGCATTACAGTGGTATTCAGCCCTGAGTTGTACCGAAATTCATTATGCAGCAGAACTGATCAAACTTCTCCTGGCCAATTGACCGTAATGTCCAAGATGATGAGAGCTCATACTGAAACTCTTCATAGAGGCGGGGGAGTACTGAATAAGGGGGAGCGCAAGAGGTACTTGGTCCTCCTGTGTATTTTCTGATGTCTAATAATGTGTGAGCCCATGCTCCAACTTTTCACATAATCAGGATCTTTAGAGTCTCCAACCTTTACTCAGCTGCTCTGTGAAATTCATAGGAGCCTGTTTGGGAGTTCTAGACTCAAAAATAATCACATCTCACATCATATATAGCAGTATCTACATGGCAATTCTACTAATACATACAGAAGGAGAGCAGCCTTTTTGGCTCAGGCCAGTCCCAAAGTTGAGAGGGTTTTATTCCTAACTCTGCCACTGACCCGCTGAAGTAAGTTAGGGAAGTCTTTAAGCGTTCTTCCATTTCTTGTTCTCACTATACTGTCTCCTAAAACCACTGAGATTCTAAATTACTTTCTGCAACAAGCTTCCTTGACAATGTGTGTGCATGGAGCTTAGGAGCAACACTGTCATTGCATACTGGAGCCTTTAGGAAACAGGAGTCCACACAGGAAATACTATGAATATCCGCACTGGGCCTTTCTGTGTTGCTGGGAAGAGCAAGTTTGGGTGCGTGAGTGTGCACGTTTTCACGTGCACCTCTCTCTCCTTATGCTCCATGAGTATCTGTAGCTGGTGTCTTGGGAAAGGAAAGTCAGTGTACCGTACAGAGGAGCCTGGACCGACTCTCATCGGAGACAAACTTCCCTCTGCTGATAGCTGGCTGCAAAACCTATCCCTTTTTCTTTTCTTTTCTTTTTTTTTTTTTTTTTTTTTTTCCTTTTTTCCCCCCTTTCCCCTGGTTTAGCTTGACCTTTGGAGGGCGACAGGCCCCCTCGCACTGGCAGCCGCTAGGTGGGGAGCTCGGCTAATGGGTTCAGCCCTGCGCCGAGCCTGGTCACCATCTGGCAGACCAGGGCGGAGGGAGGGGACTCCTCGGCAGCAACAAAGTGGGCCGCCCCGTCTTCAAACTGAGGATAAGAGCAAGTGATGGAGTCTCCGGCCACAGCTTGAGAGCAACCCATCAATGTCATCTTGAGTTAAGTACCTGATGCTGGCACTTTGCTGTAGTTCTTGGGGGGATAAGGGTTCTGACAGGGTCATTGTTTCAAGTGGAGTTCAGTCTTTTGTTTGCCATAAACGAAGAAGACAGGAAGTCAGCTGTGAGGTTTAGGAATAATATTTAGATAATTGTGAGATATCTCATCTTAAAGTTCAAACTGATTGAACCTGAGCTGAGTTTTGAGTCAAACTTTGTTTACAGGCCCATCATCCTTGCAGCTGACACTTGCAAAGAGAGAAAGAGAGAGAAAAAGAGGGAAAGAGAATGAGACAGGACTTACGGTTTCTTTCTGACCTTGGCAAGAGGGAAAAATCCATACGGAAAACAAACCGATAAATAATAATAAATAATAACACCAACAGCGATGCCAGCTCTCCAGCAGCAGGAAAATAAAAATAACACTCCTTTGTGCCCACATTCTTAATAATGCTGCATATGGCTATTTAATCCGAGCTTCTGCAAAAAGCTACCAGGAAGATGCTTGCACCAAACACAGCATGAGCCTTGCATTTAATCGGTTACTGTAATAAACATATAAAAAAAGATTTTTTTTTCCAGGAGAGGACAGAGCAGTGGCTACATAAAAGGACATCAAATGACACATCCTCCATCTCCCAGCAAATAAAAAAGCCATCAGCTCATAACAAGGCGGTGATAAAAGGTGCTGAGGCCAGTAAGATTAAGACTTTGTAATAAGGTTCGGGCGCCAAAACTGACAGCCATTTTCTTTTATATTTATCATGTCTTCACATTGGGGTGAGAAGCCAGGAGTCTGTCCCATTGCTGGCTAGAATTTATAGCAGCTCCATTATTAGGAGATTGCACTGAAATGGGGCAGAGGTATGGTTTTCTGAGAACGCTACAATAGCCTCCTACATTATACACTTGACAGGTTTGTCAGCGCTTAGTAACAAGCCTTGTAAAGTACTTTAATATCATTAGCACTATTTTCTTAATGTGTCTGCTCTCCTAGCAGCCTGAAAATATCATATATCATGGTCTGGAGGAAGGCATACATAGCTATCTCTCTCATACTCTCTCTCTTTCTCTCTCTTTTTTTTTTAACCATCGTCCTGAAATTTGATTTTATTGCCACACATAGGGTTGATATTTTAATCAAAATAATGTAACCATTTTCCTTTATTGATTAACAAGTAAATATGTATAAATATGTAGTTAGGGGTGGGCAACCCTTTTAGAGGATATTGGAAACAACATAATTAATGGCTTCCTCATCTAATTACAATGCACGTGTTACATCTCCCCATTGTTTTTTCTGGTGATTCTTTTTTGCTTCTCTGCCCCTCTGTTGCCAGAATATCCGTGAATTTCATACAAAGGTGCAAGGGCCACAGGCAGGAAAGCAAAACAAAATAAAACCCCCCAAAACAAGCTCTTGGTCACTTTTCTGAAAACATGCATGGTATTGCTGCTGTTTCAACTGACTGCATTCCTCATCCCCTAAAAATCCATCATTCTCAGCAGGTAATGACGGCCAGAAGCTGGGATACTAACTTTCATTTCTTTTAAATATCTGAGCCATGGATGCATACATTTCCATATTTAGAGCATTTCAGTGGATCCTCCAAGACAGGAGTTAAAGCATCATTTGCAAAGCCGGGTGTAGAGAGCAAGGGGTTGCCCTCCGCAGACAGAGTCAGAGATCAAGCTCTAGGAAGAAGCATATACTGGCTAAGGGCTCTCTGCAGCACGGGAGAAGTAAAGCCCATGTCCTACCACAACAATGCAAGAATTGTTTATAATTGTATTTGGAAACAAACATTTATTAAGTGCTTTGTAAATGCAGGGCATTATAAGCAGGGCTTGGATCTCATTTGGGAACAGGATATGCTTCTTAACTAGGAGTCATGTTTATTCCTGATGTTGTAAATATTCTTATGTATGACCTTAATCATAAAAATTCCAGCATTGTAAACAACTGCACTAAATCTATCCAAAAAAATGGGCTAAGGCAAGGAAAACAAATATGTAAATGAACCTCATCAAAGAGAGTTTTATTATCTTAAGTATGACCTCAGTCAAATGGCTTTATATCTTGGAGGACTGCTGGAGTCAAGTACACAATTCACTTCCGTACCAAAGTCAGGACTGACGCATCAGTGTTTTTTAGGCCATGTTTGACTAATGTAACTGCAGAGCTTCAGAAATCAAATGCTCTCCAAGTGTCCTGTACTCTTGGTTTAACTGAGCTGGGGAAAGAAGGAGCAGGCAGAACCACGTCTGGAAGGGAGGAGGGGAAGCGGAGATATTTTATACCCCACGAGCACGGAGGAGACAACTCCCCGCTGGCTCACTGGGGCTGCACACGTGTCTCCTGCCAAGCCGCACACCCATGGCCACACCATACTGGCGTACACCTCACCTCCACGTGGGAGATGACACTGTGAAACACGCGGTGCAGAAATCAGAGAGCGGAGCTGCTCGTAATCTCACCGCCGGAGAATGTGAATAAGCAGCGCTCTAGGGAGATGGATGGGTAGGATGGCGAGAGCAACCCTGAGCGTATTTCTGACCGTAGAGGTGTGTGGATTTAAAGTGGAGCCGCTCCTGATTGCTCCAGTGAGCACGGAGATAAGGCCTAGCACAGCCCGGCTCTGCTTCGCTGGAAGCCCTTCTCGTGGTAAAGCAAGTAAGTGAATAAATAAGCAGCTCCTTGCAATTGCGCTCTTCCTCATGGACGTGTCAAGGGCTGCAATATGTTGTGGCACCTTCTTGCTCTTTTAGGCTCCCTGTTGGAGTCCACTGACAGCTGATTTCCAGAAGTGTTGGAATAGACACTTTTTGCACAGTTTGCGAAAAGTCCTTATACTTTAATGGATTTTCTTCAGCAATTATTGTTCCATTTTACAAATACAGTATTTCAAAATACTGAAAATGGTTCAACTTAGAGCCAGCTTAACCTGGCTGAAAGGCATACTTTGAAAGGATACTTGTCAAATAAAAACTGTGTTATTTTTATCTAAAACATCATCTGTAGTAACAATAAACATCTAGGTTGTTAACACTGATTTAAGAAAAAAAAAACTCAAAATATACTTCAAAATATTTGAGGTAGGTTGCATAATGTTAGTGGATAGGCCAGCTTCACTTTCTGGGAGACTCTTCAGACATAACGTAAAATAAACCTTTTCCCCTGACATTTTAAATGACTCAGAAATTTTCAGTTTGCCTCATTTCATAATATTTTCCACCATGCTTAGTTTGCTGATTTGTTTTATAAATCAGTAAGGAAAGGCTCAAAATAATTTAATCTAATATGGAAACATTTGTACTACCTATATTATATATTACATATTTAAAGGAGATGCAATAAGCTAAGGCGTAGATATATATATATATATATATATATATTATATATATCTACATTGTCTCTGGCAAATGCCATATGTTTTATTTTACAAGCAATGGGTGGAGAATCTACTTGAACTAAAATTGTCAGGCTTTTTGTAAGATCTTCGTGGGAATTTGATCTCAGACTTTCTCAGTGTTGCATAATGGCAGCAAATATAGAACAAAATTCCAGAGAATCAGTCACATGTATTTTAACACATATAGAGCCAAATAAACACATACAGATTCGCGTAACTCAGTTTATATTTTCAAAGATCTAATATAAATCTAGATTAACGCTCAAATATAATGTGCAGTATCTAGACCTGCAGGAACAAAATGTAAGCAGAACGCGACGACAGTGTCCTTTTAACTGCTAGCCAGACATGCTCTGTGAACGGTTGCCATGTATTTCGTTTGCATCTAAAATGTCCATCATGGCAAGTACCCTGCAGTTGTAATTAGTGAAGATGCAGAATGTTATCGAATATCACAACATTTTGACTGTCAGATTGCTCTAGCTGAGGAAAGTTACTTTGTAAAATGAGAGGCTGATGTTGCAGTTGTATTGACTTTTGTGTCATGTTTGTTTCAGTTTACTAGTCAAAACAACTTTCAGAGCTCTTCCTTGTCCAGAAGGTTCAGGCTGCCTTATGAAAATGAAGCTGTCTTGTTTTCTGCTTCATAAATCATTGTCAAGCGGAGCCAGATAACAGAAACAAGTTCAGATTCCAGAATGATTATTCTTAGAGATGATGTATTAAGTATACAGAATACAACTTGATTTTCATAAGCCATGTTGACTTTGCAGAACCGAGACTGCAGGGGAAAAAATTAGTGAGTAATTGGAGGTGTGAGAGCTTGCGAAATCCTGGGGGAGAGGGAACAGGGCGGGTGGGCAGAAGTTCCCCTCTGAAGCTCTTGAAGTCATTTCAAAGCTGCCATTTTCCCCTCATGTCTGCCCTTGCGCTATTTTGCTGTTACGTATCACCCATTTGGAGCATCCTGTAGACTTATTTTACTGCACCAGCTAATGTGGTTTTATAACCTTGGCTGGATTTGCATCCCAGCTCTGGGCTAACAGTCCTTGAGAACATATTCCCCTTACGAGTTCCAATGAAAAAACTCCCTTGTCTCTTCAGGTGTCTTCTTCCTTGTATATAATGACCATTTCTTCAGAGCTGTGCAATCCTTTCTTAGCATTCTGCTAAGTCTAGATCGATAGAAAGAACATGACTGATCTTTCTATAATTTGATTAGAAGAGTAACAACAAAAATAGCACCACGGAAGTAAGGTGAATTCTTGAAATACAGTTGCAAGAGTTTGCTATGTGTGAGGAAAAAATATGAAAATGGCAATGGCCAAGCCCCTTACACCTCTATAGGAATCCTTTCAGAGAAAAGAAGTGAGCAGGAAAGATAAAGGGGGTGATAACAGCAATTTGAAAGTGAAAATAAGGACCTCAGTTAGCAGGACTTTTTATTGCTATGATATTACCAAGTGGTATGAGATTGGGAAAGGGTTGTGGATGATGGATCTGAACTGTGTCAAGCTCTGCGGAGGATAGGATTTGAGAGAGCAGCGTTGGTGCACTCCAGCATGAATACTGTAAAAGGAAAAGATGTAAAAGGGCTTGCTTTCAAGCTGACCTTTTATCATGCGCTGCCAACAGGTGGGTTTACCCATGCTGTTGTTGCCACAGCACCTTCATGGAGCTTCCATGCCCTGGCTAACAAACCCTGCTGCCAGCAGCTTATGAAGCCTTCCCACACTTTATGAAGAATCTGTGAGTTTGCCACATCCTTCCTAGTTCCAGTCAAAGGAGCAAACACCCCAAAACTCGGTATTGCAACACCACAGTCCTCATATAGAGTCTAGCATGCAACAGTTCAACTAAGGCCTTCAGGTAAAGTCCATGGCAGAAGAAGAGCTTGGACTGAAGTCTAAGCATGAGGTTACCAGCACAACCATGAGACTACCCATCTTGTCTTAAAACATACGCTCTGTGCTGGGCTGCATCACCTCCCCAGAAGTTCATCTTTAACACTAAACATCGTAAAAGAAAAAACAAACATAGGAAATTTCAGCTGTGGCTATGAAAAGAAATCATACTCAGGGCACCCCTCAAACATGTTTCTTCATTCTTTTAACCAAGAAAAGGAAATTAAAATCAAACAAACCTATGTTTAAGGAATGTGAAGGCTGTGAAACAAACCAACAAAAGCCAGGAAATGTTCAAGTTAAGGCTATGACACTCTGTCCTTCACTCAAGCTGTTCTGACTTATTTTTGCTAAACAGAGGGGGTTAAGATCAGTGTGTCACCCTCGGATTTGAATTTCCTGTTGTGAACTAGTGTGTGTCTGTGCCTTATTAATGTTATTAGATATTTTTTATTGCATTTGTGAATGTGATGCAAGCACACACATCTAAATTTAAGCACCCACATCTCTACGCATCATATCTGTGCAAAGCACTGTAACTATCAGAGCTTTTCACAACTATAAGATTTGTCTCCTTAACAATCAGTCCAGAAACCTTCTGTATTTTAACAAGCGTGTAGCTACCCCAGAATGTCACGCTTGTCACTGTAGTGCACACAACTGCATTTTGAAATGTCGTAATGGCTGTGAGGAGAGGGATCAAATTCACTTGCTTCCAAGTCTCATAAGCAAGAGGAGACTCTTCCTTTTTATTTAGGCAGTAGAGGAAACATGGACATGTGTTTCTAGTCCCACTCAGTAGAGGGCAGCAGTAGGTGGAGATGTGAACTGTTAATATGCTCTCAATAAGTATCTATCAGAAAATCTGATTTTTCCTGGATATGACAAAAACAACACCAAAAAAAAGCAAAGAAAGCTGGCAACCGTATAGACGAGTACATCACCGAATAAACGGTTCCCATCCAGGTTCAGGAACCG
The DNA here is from genome assembly GCF_028389875.1 of Rhea pennata. Classification (NCBI taxonomy): domain Eukaryota; kingdom Metazoa; phylum Chordata; class Aves; order Rheiformes; family Rheidae; genus Rhea; species Rhea pennata. The sequence goes on along the minus strand of NC_084672.1, from coordinate 6,281,696 downwards.
TTTGTACCATCACCACGCTCCCACCACATCTGGGATTTCACAGGCGACCGGAGGCTCGGTGGGAAGTGGGTGTGTGGATCACATGCTATTCTTCCTCCGGACACACGAGGGATTGGCTCAAGGCAGAGGCAGGATACCAGACTAGATAGACCAAATGTCTGAGCCACTATTGTGAGAATAATGTCAATTTAATGTTAGTCTATCATCACCTATTTTGAACTAACCTTTGTCACTGGCTCGCTCCCGCTCTCGCTTGGAACCGGAGCGCTGCAGCGCTGCAGCAGCCGGCACCGGCTTCCCCCAGAACAGCTTTAGCACTGTGAACAATAGATTTTAACCTTTGCCACTTTCATTTTTTTTGGTTTTATTATCAGTCTGTGCTTCCACTACAAACTAAGCGCACAGGGCTTTGAGCTAATTACATTCTGTACATCTGAGCCAACTCTCAGTGCTTCATGCTGACACTCGGATACATCTGGGCCTGATAACAATTACAAATACTCTGGGCATACTTTAAAAAAGAGCTTATGTTACAATGTGAAACAGCATGTTTTACAGTGCTCATAACGGTCAGATAAATACAATAGCTTCAAATCCCCTTTCTGAGGTTAAAAAAAAAAAAAAAGTGCCTTGCAATAATTCATTTGGATCAAGAACTCTTCCCCTCCTCTCCCTGTGCTGGACGAGCTGAAATACTTGAACCTAAGAACTGGCCAAAATTTTTGTCACAAGACGGTGAAGAGAGAAGGTAGAGGGGAAGTGATAGAGGTTTTCTGGTTCAGTGACAGCAGGTAGTGGGGCCTGGTTTCATCCCTGCTAAACGAGACCCTAAGGGATGATTCGGCCCCGTTGACCGCTGAGGAAGCCTGAAGTGACTTGGTTCACAACTTAAGTGCTTCGGGTATCTGAAGCAAAGTGGGATGAACTGGGGCTTGAATTCCCAGCTGCGCAGATGTCAGCAGCAGTGGCGACCACAGGGACTGCTCTACCTGCCTCAGCAACGTGTCCCTCTCCACCACCTCCCTCTCCCGCTCTCCTGGCCCCGGTGCAGGGACCGGCTCCTGGCTGCAGCACAGGGCACCGATGGGGGCTGCCTTGGAGCCCAGCCCCGATTAGCCACGACAAATAAAGCACACTGTGCTTTAAACCCACTCTCTCAGATATCTGGAGCTCCTTTTCTTTGTCATTATGGGCCTATCGCTGAGACGAAGCAGATGAGAGAGGTGGTCTTCTTCGTGGTTCCTTCAAACCTATTTTAGGGCAAATTGGTGGCCCCTGCGCACAACTCCAGCGAGACACAGGAACAACATCTCCCCTTGGGAATCATTACCAGGAACTGTTAGCAACATAATTGGAATTAGGGACTACTATTAGGATGTTTCACAGTGTTTTCTCCAAAACTTGGGTGGAGAAAGGATGCTTGAACCTAGACTAATATAGCTGAGACAAGCAAGAAACTTTAAAATATTTATCCTTGAAAAAAAAATGGTAACGAAAAGAAAGAATGATTTAAACTTCTTTAGTGACTGGCTTAAGGGAGCGATACAAAACATTCTGGATGCTTTGCCAGTCACTTTTCTAAAAGAATTGTTAATGCTTTGCAATGATGGACAGAGAAGAATTAAAAGAAAAACAACTCCCTGAGCCAGGTTTTTGCATAGGGCTGTAGCAATTGTCAGTCACAAAAAGCTCCCAAGCAAGCCCTTATGATAACACACAGAGTATATCAGCAATCATCTGTCTTTTCTCAGTAAACAGTTGTATAGTAATAAAACCGAGTGATACAGCTGACTCTAACCTGGCAAATTTCCCTGCACCTAGTGTTTACATCTCTTTAAGTGTATCTTTGTCATATGGTTACAAGGCTATTTCATGCTCTCAAGTTTAATTCTTTGTAAATACAGCTCTCTCTGTGCGTGTGAGGCGTATGTGTTAATAAATGTTCCATTTGCAGCCATTCCTCTTGCTCAAATGGAAAATTAAGAGTCCTTGATTGAATGACATTAGATTGCTGGAAGTCTCCTTTCTTATTTCTGTGGAATCACGTTGATTGTTCAGGAAGTTTCACACTTTCAAAAATTTTTGTGAAGGCTAAATCCTGCCTTCTGGTAAGTTGCAGGGAGCCTTTTTTATGTTAAAAAAAATCTTTTTTTTTTCTGGAAAGCCTGCTCCCTGCGTTCTCAGGGGTTATAAAAATGGGAATCATTTTTATTGGCAATCCACTGGAATAGTGCTGAGACAAATGGAAACTTGAAGATAAGGATCCTCAGAGGTGAAAACATACAGCTGTTGGGAATTGCGAAAGAATCTGACCAATAAAGGAAGTCACTATTTTTCCAGGCTTGAAGTGAGTTATAGGCTGAGACGGGTGTTGTATATTTATGTAAGGCTGCAGCAGGGAGCTCGAGCAGCCGTATATTGCTGAAAGAGCATCATTCACATTCAACCTGAGACAAAAGGTGGAAATGAAGTAACATCCTGACCGAAAGAAGGGCTCATGACAGAATAATAACATTTCGGAGAGGGGGGCCTGCACGGCCGTCTGCGGGCAGGCGTCCGCGTGAGGAAATGATCAAAGATGCCTCGTCAGCCGTCAAAAACACAGGGACACCCGCACGCACACGCATGCACACGCACGGGCACGCGCGTGGCCTGGCCGGGGTGGGTGGGTGTGTGGGGGGGGGATCCGTTGGCCTCTCGCAGAAAAACGCACACGACTGTTCGCAACCTTCATCAGTGCGGTCAGATACCTTTGCCAAAACCTTGGAGAAAAACCCACACGTCAGCTCTAGACGTGTAATAGCTGTATGTATATGGGGGTGTTTACATTAACAGTGTGGATCTCCTGCGGTATTGACCAGGATACATTTTCTACCTTTGCTGTATCGCTAGTGACCCTAATTAGAAAAAAATACTTGAAGGGCTGAAGCATTTTGGATTATTCAATCCTTTTTTTTAAAAAAAAAAAAAAAAAAAAAAAAAAAACTTTTCTCATTGTCTCTCCTCTCGTTATTTTGGCAAGGCTTTATTTGAAGCTGGCAGGATCAAAACAGAGTTGTATTTCTCTGAGGAAAGCTGAGGAAGCAAAGACAAGGTAAGAGTCCCTCACCGTATATAAATATTTTTGCCATATGTAGATATCCGAATGCAATACAAAGATGAATAATCAGTGTTACCATAAGATTGCACATTGGGAAACTAAGGCACACGAGCAGTTAATGAATTTGCTGAGATCGTGTACTCGCTTGGTGGCACAAATTGGAAGAGAAGGGGAAGCGCAGAGGGAGATTGCATCGTAATTCAGTGTTATATCTTATCTACAGGACATAATGGTGATTTGCATCAAAATATACCTCCAAAACCATTTAAAATTTCTCCTTCAAAAATGTTGGGACACACTTTGAGTTTCACTTCGAGTTTTAATATAATCTCTATCATTTTGGTTCAAACTGCAAAGCCTAGATTTGGCATACACCTTCCACAGATTTCAAGGGAGCTAAATCCATTATTTAGGCAATCTGAAATGTGGATGCTTTTTTCTTAAAACACTGATTGGCTTAGAAATCCGCAACTAAACCTATGCAACAAATTAAGGTGCTTTTGGAACTTTTGAAATTCTAACTTAGCTTCACACAGAGACCTTGAAAACATCAGGCTTTACCCAGGACTGGTTTTAGTGGCAAGTTAAAACTATGCACGGGGCTGGTGGACTGTGTTCTTGTGACCCAGCTGTAGTTGTCTAAATGTTGGGCATTTAGTTCTGGACAACAAGTCAATCGGTTTAGTTAATCATTGGGGGAAGACAGGTCCCATCTCAGGCCAAGCCCCTCCTGGGTGTGTGAAACCGAGGAGGCTTTGCATGAGCAGCTCAAATGTCTAACTTGTTGGCAGCATCCATGTGACAAAATTAACCCCATGTTCCCTAATCTACACTTAATCCCAAACTGAAGCACTATTTGCAGGAAATCTGAATCTGGCCACGATAGGCCTCGCAGGTCCCCGTTCCCAGCTCCATCTGACCTTGGCCCTCCTCCACCGTGCCAGGAACCCTCTCAGCAGTTCCTGAAAAATAGAGTTTTGCCTATACTGTTTCAAAGCCTTAATCGACATTGGATTTTTTTTGTTCTTAAAGCAACAAAACAGATAATGTAACATGGAAATAGAGCTATTTTCATTGGGGATAGACAGCAGAGACAAATGGGTTTGGAGCCCTTACAAAATACTGAGCAACTATCTTCTGTTTTATAAGCATCCGGCAGGCTTTGAACCACAACAAAACAAACAAAACTTGTCGATCTTAGACAAATGTCCAGCTTACTCTGCCCTGTGGAATTTGGACTCAGCTTAAAATTTACTGGTGAAGAAGACACTAACCCGAAGAAAAGGACACCTGGGTTTGGAAGAGCAAGTTTTAAGGCCATTAAATTTCTGGATATGACATAATAATTGATGTGAAAATGAGTCTCTCTTTTGGGGGGATTTTAATTATTCCTAAGTGATATTCTCAAAAATATATTAGCTTGTAAGGAAACTGAAAGAGAATTTAATAGGGATAAAACTGTAAGGTTTCACAGGATTTTAAAGCACTGCTCTAGAAACACAGCTGAATAACTTCAGCGAACAATTACTTTCCTAGAGATCCAGCTTAAGTAACTCACAGAATTCTCCACTTAGGATGAAAACATGTAGATTATTCTGTAAAGTTCAAAATTGCCTGCAAAAAAAATTCTCATTTTTCTCTTAAGTCTATAGAAACTTTAAATAACATAGAAAGCACACTAAAGGCTGAAATCTATTGTCCTACAGTTCAAAACAAAGTTAATAAATCACAGATTTTTTTAAGCTTTATTAACTAATGAGTATTATTATTATTATTATTATTATATTTTACCTAATGTTAGAAAATATTCATTGATATTAATCCAAATCAGAGTAGGAACTCACAGGTGAGGAATGAGCACGCTCACATTGGCTTTATAATGCAAAAGCTGATCACTACCAGGGGAAAAAAATCACACTGTGTTGTGATTTATCTACTTAAATGCTTAAACTTAACCATAAGATAGGATACCCCAGTCACATGCAGGTAGCCCACATAGCCCTCTTGTTAAAATGCCCTTCCATTTAAACACAGATTTTAACCTTTTCACCTTCGCCACTTACATTTTTCTTTCGTTTTGTTCAAAGCATTTAGGTAAATTAGGATGAGGTCCCTCCATAAAAATGCAAGGGGATCAGTGAAACTTTCATCTCTAATTTATTCATGAAGGAGAGAGGTCTTTCCTGGTCATGCTGTGCATCATCCTGTCAGAATGACTTTCCTTCTTCTCGAGAGGGGATAAAGGGAGATAGAAAAATCAGTGGTTTGGGCTTTCCTACTAATAACCACTGGAAGAGAGAAAACGGTGCACTGCTTTATTCAGCAGTTATTGTACAGGAGCTGAATATAATATCACGTATTACAAGGCCAAGTTTCAATATTAAAGGGATTGAAGTTACTAATGAGTAGAAAAGTAAATTATTTATGTTAGATAACTGGATACTCTTTTCGTATGAAGTTCACATATAACTGTACAAATACCGGTTGGTAGATCCTTCCCCCTGCCATAGCAGGTACAGCATCCAGCTTTCTATCTGTAGCACAGCAGAAGGATGCATGCATTTGGGGAGCAGGTTACAGGCACACTTTCCTCTACTCATGCGACTCCTGCCGACTTCAAGCTCTGTACAGAAACAGACACCTTGATTTCGGAAATCCACAGCAACTGAACAAAGTTTTAATATTAAGGAATATAAAAATAGACTTAATATTAATAATAAACCTGTATTGAGGCTATTATTCCACAGCCCTTCCAAAATCTTCAATTTTCTGATTGATTTCTTTCACTTATTGTTGTTATAATAACATCCCATTTTGCATCCTGATCTTCCGAAGGGGCAAAAAGGCTTATAATACAAATGGCCTTTATCCCAGCTGATGAATGAACTCTTCTGTGTTCCCCCAGCTTACAAAAATTATCATCTTTTATACATGCTTTAAAAAGAAAAGGGTGGGGGCTAGGGAAGCAAAGCAGGATTTGGTATTAGTCCTTTTAGTCGTCAGGAAATTACAAAATGTACACTTGCGGAGTAAGCAATTTTCGCAGTCTGCTGGCACATCCATCTTTTTAATGAGCCTTGTTTATAACCTGACGCCATGTTTCTAGTCACCTACCCTGTTTACATCTTTGGCCCCTTTAATTAAGAGAAGAACCAGTTAAAAGAAAGTAAGAAGAAATATTAATATGATCTGATTAATTCAGCTAGCGGGAGGTTATGGGGTACCAAGGTTATTATAACCTATAAAGGCAACATGAGCAAAGCTGTGTTCATTTGTAATTTTATTAGGCAGAGCAAATTAGTGAGCCCACATGGCAATGACAAAAGACCCCTTCCTATTCTCTCTTACCCCCCACCGAAAGGGCCAGGCGCCTAAAGTTAGGCTCCATATTAGGCAAATGAGAGCTGATAAATCTCAGCCAACAACTAATGAGAATCTCCAGAGTTGGAGCTGTGCTAATTTGAAAACATTAGCTGGGATTTCTTTTCCTTTCTTTTTTTTTTTTTTTTTTTTTTCGGTGTGCGTACGAAGTCTGACTAACCCAAAACCGCTCTCATCGGGGTCACCACGGTGAAGAGAGAGGGGTGGGAGAGGGAGAGGAATCCACAAGGGGTTAAAGATAAAGCACAGCGTAAACGTATGAGGCAGCTAGGAGGAAACGCTGATAATATGTAGATCATTAGAAAGAGCATATATCATTGATAATACAAGGGGGATATAATTGTATATAATTACATGACACTTATGTAGCAGCCCCTCCCAGCCTCCCAGATAAGACAACACAGATCTTTTCCTTGCGCTACGATCCTACAGTGTTCGCGTGTTAACATTGAAATCATGGCAACGCAGAGCCCTTTCCAAGGGTTGCCAGTGCCACATCTCTCATCATATGACTTCACTAAACTCAGGTGAAACCCCTCCTGAAAATGCAAGTTGATGCCAGTCTTAGTGTTATCCCCACAGAAATTAGCACCGGATAGCATGCTTAATCACAACCATGTTTAAACCCAAGTCCAGCCAAAAAATTGCTAAGTCATCTTGATGGTGCCCAGACAATAAAACCCCCAAAAGCCCTGTTGATTCCAGCTCCTAGGAAGAGCCTGACCTAATGGAATGTGTTTATCACAGTTTTGGGGGGCAAAGGAAGGCTCAGAGCATTCCTGGACAGATTGATCCATGATTTACTGCTGCATGCTGCACATAGCTGGTGAACAACACAGCAGTCTCCCAGCGTACAGATGTGGCAGCTGAGGTGCTTCAGGACTAGAGAAAAGAAAAACAAGTTTTCCAGTGCAACTGAGTTTTTGTTTCCCAGCTTCCTTGTTTCCACCATAATCTTCTGTGGGACTTTCTCAAACTGAGGGATTAAAAATTCATGAATACTCCAGAAAATCTGGCTGAAAGTAGAAAGCCCAGAATCACACAGCTCTGAGGCTGAGCTATGGGGAAAAATATCTTACATTTTGGGCTTATGCTTCAGCCGTTTACCATGACTACTCATACACTCCCCGTTCTTATGGCATTGCTACCTGTATCATTTAATTTCACTGGTGTTCCAAGGTGTCACTTGGAATGTCACAACAGCCTCTCAGTTACCAGCTAATTGTCCAAGTGAGAAAATGGCTACAGACCATAAGAGCTCTCTATTTAGTGTACAACGTTAAGGGCAGACAGAAAACAAACTCACGGATAGCAGTAAGAGAGGTAAAATAGCCACAAATGAAAATCAATGAAAAATCAACAAAAAAGTTCAGCTCCTTAAAAAAAAAAAAAAAAAAAAAAGTTATTATTCATTTAAATCCTTTAAAAAAGTTGTTGTCCATTTTGAAATTCCAACTAAAGTTCTACGCATTTAAAAGAGAAGCAAAGGAAGGAACATTATACTTAAAAAGTACTACAGAATTGCTTTGGAAAGGTTTTAGGGTTTTTTTGAGACAGAGATCATCTCACTGAAAAATCAATTTTAAGAAAATTATTTTGCACACTTCATTGTTATCTCAGTTTAGGTAGCAAGCCTAATAATACCAGAAACTATTTTTATGTGTATCTAAATCATCCAGCCCTCATTGCTTTTCCTCTCCTAATTCCAAAATTATTTCATTAATGCGCAAAACCCCAAAGTCCAGCTAAGACATCAGAGATGGGGTGCTGACTGAAAGTCAAAATTATCGACAAAATTGAATGAGGGCTTGGAAGAAATAAGGGAAAGGAGTGGGTGAAGGCTTATAAACTAGATTTTGGAGCAGATGTGTAAAAGCCTGGTCTACAGTCTCAGCTCAGAGTGCCTCGTATGAAGGAGGAAATCTGATGCATGATCACTGTGAATGGCACCGTGATGCCTGGGAGCAGATGGAAAGAATTTGAGGAGGGTTGAATTATCCCTCTTCTACACTAGAATCTAGAACAGACAGTAACAGGACCCAAACGGGAGGCGAATGTCACACCCTGCGCTGTGTCTAGGGAGGAGGATCTGTAGGAAGGTGATAGGAAGGTACAGGAGTTGCCTGGTCCTTGCTCACCTGGCACAGAAGGACTTGAGTGGTCCAGAGAGCAGAGAGCTCCACCCACACCCAGCCACAGGAATTACTGCTGCTCTGGTCTGTTCCTACTGTCTAAATGTTTTTTTTTTTAAAAAAAAAAAAAAAAAAAAAAAAAGTAGATACAGTGAAATGCTGAGTACAGTGGCGACAGTGATCCCCATCTACCACAGGTACCATTAAATTGCTCTCTCCCCTCCTGTGACGAATTTCATTGACTCCATTAGTCCCAATTTTATTGAAATGTATTGAAGTAAAAAGTTTCATTACAAAAGCCTGATTACAGACAGGGAAGTTAAAGTTATTTTAGTTTAGCTAATTTATTCATTTTTGCTTTCGCACATGACCTTAGAGTTTGAGAGCAGGCACCTCTAACATTTCTGCTAAGCCATGGTCCATGACTTTAAGGTACTGCTAAGGACAGAAAAACTCACCGTGACTGACAGGTTCAAATATCTCTTTCACAGCAGTGCCTGTAAATGCCACAGGGCTCCAAGAGTTGAAAGACAGATTTATTTTTCAATTTACATACTCTTATATACTCTTCAGCAAGTGTTATTAGGTGCAATAGATTTTCAATCACTCTTATACTACTGATGGGTTGAATTATCCCAGTGACTTCCCGGTACAGACAGAAGAGCTGGTTTAGCTCTTGCAAGGTAGTATCAAAGAAAACAATTGCCCCTAACCAAATCCAGAACTCATCTCTGGAAAAAGAGCAATTTCTATTACTTTCAGTATAGTTGTGAATCTCAGCTTTCTGAAGACTGGGTTCAAAAGCCATTAAGTTCAGTTTTATTCTGTCTTCTGCTTCTCCACACCATTAAAATTCTGGGTGAGACTGGAAAACATAGACATGCCAAAATGGAAGACATGGTGTAGAACAATCTGACGCCTCAGTGCTGGGCCCCACACTATTCTAACACAAGCTGGGACACATCCTTGAAAGCTCAGGAGAAAATTAGTTCTTGGGATATCTTCAAGTCCAATTTTGCACTTGCAAGATGAAAGATAGAACTTTTAAAAGAGTCTAAACAATTTCAGGCTCCAGATTTTAACAGCTTTCAGTAGACCAAACCTTTCTGATGGGGATGACAGTTGTCATCCTCAAAGCAAGGCAATGCTCTGATAGCATAAACTCACACCCACCTACTCTTACTTTCCTCCCTTCCTCCTCCTCTGTCACAGGGCAGTGAGACAAAAAGCATATGACAGGAGCTGTGGTGTACTGGCCTACTGGGCTGTCCTTTCCATACAGCCCTACGGTTGTCACATCTCTGCCCAGCTCTAGATCGCCTGGAAGTTTGGAGCTCCTCCATGACACAATTTGTTTTCCCCAGAAAAGGAGCCTCCTCATTCCCCAGGTCCTCCTTTTCAACCATCAGAGAAAAGAAGGCCTGCAGAGTACTTCAAAGCCAGCCTGAAATTCAGGAATATAAGCACAGAAGCAAAAACCAAGAAGGCAGCTGACTACCTCTCAAAGAGAAATTATTCCTCTCTCATTGCTCTTCGCTATGTCCCAGAGTGGATTGATGAAAAATAATCTGAATTGCATGAAAATCCCTGTGATATGTGAACTTTCATATGGAAATAGGTTTGTGGCTATTCATTATCTGTTTATATTTGCAAGGTTAAAAAGTTTAATTGATCGTTCAATAAATTATCACTTTACAGATCAGGTTAGGCTCTTAAACAAACCACGAATCACCGTGTTAACACGCAGATATAAATGAGTCTTTCTCAATAGGATAAACAGTGTCCCCCATGTACGGTAGGTGTGGCAATTAGATTATTGATTTTAGGTAAATGTCTTGTTAATTATGCAGGAGGCTTCACTACTCGTGTTAATTAACTTACTGCTCCTTTGAATCAATACACTGTGGCCTCAGGAGAAAAAGCATTCACCTCCTAGTCTTTGGGGCAAACAAAGAGAAAAGTTTGGTTCGTCTCCTTTCTTCTCTTTATTCCTCAAATAGCTCTACAAAAACCAAGTTCCATGAGAAAAATTTGAAATGGGCAGTAAGCAAAGTGTTGAGAGATGACCGAGTATTTAGCCAAAGAAATTGAAATTCAGACCTTGCTCAATGAAACAGAAATGCAACACTCATCCTGTAACGACTAAACTCTAAGTAGTGCAGAGATAATCATGGATGAAGCTACATAAATTGTCTGCACAGGCCTTTCCATGTCCTTGAGAACTTGAAACTCATCTCTTTCCGTATACGATTTTGTAAACTCTCTCTCCAACTCTTTATTCTTTATCGGTTAATCAGAAGCTTTTTTTGCAGGAGCCTCTTCTTTCTATTTTCTCACCTCAAACTCTCCTCATCTCCTCATCATGATTTCTCTCTCTCTTTCTTTTCTTTTTTCTTTTTTTTTCTTTTTTTTCTCTCTTTTTTTTTCTTTTTTTTTTTTTTTTGCATTTAAAATCTTCATTTTCCACTGAGGTTGCACATTTCTCCATTCTTCTTTTCTCTGTCTCAAGTTTTGCCTCACGGGCATGTGTTAGGATGACCAATATCGCTTCTGTGCTATTATCCCAGGAGACAGCTGCACTTGATATGTTTTTATGTATGTGTTTTAACCAAATCTCAAGTTCAGACCTGAATACCATTCACATGTCTTAAGTATTCAGCACAAGCTTAGATCAAACTTTTGAGCACTCTCAAGAAGAAAACTTAAATTCACTCAGTGGAGGTCCAATTTTATCAACTTATATGACAGCTTGATTATTATTTTTTTGTGTTCTTTTTTAAGAAGCTACTTTGGTCCTGTGTTAACTAACATAGGTCTCAAGCCAGGAAATCCTGTACAGAACTTCCCCAAAATTTTGAATTTTGCTGTTGGAATTTCTAAACTCAGTAAATGCATTTCTTATCTAGATTAACATTTGGGGTCAGAATGATGACTGTAAGCACAAATTTTCACATGATCAGCCTAGTTCTGTATCTAAGCTCCCTCAGAGCAGGTGGATCTGGATGTCAGGGCAAAAGACAGTCATTTCTTTCTCAGCTTCAATAAATGAAATAAGCTAAAACCAGTTTCCTACTTGGTCTTTTGTTGTTTTCAGAATTTCTTCCTTTCTTTCAGCGATTTTGTAATTCAAATCCTGTTTATGGTCTTTCCATATATTTCTTGTAGTTTTTTTTTTTTTTTTTTTTTTTTTTTTTTGTGAAGAACAGAGATGAATGATTAGGGCCATACTCCCTGAAGACTCTTAAACATAACTTTATGCATATCAACAGACCCAATGAAGTCAATGGAGCTTTTACATGAGCAAAGTTACTCGCATCTTAAGTGCTTGCAGGATCAGGACCTTAATCTTGTGTTTTATGCTATTCGTTGACCTTGGTCATGTACACATTTATTGCTGGTTTGAAAAAAATACAAGGTAGAGTGAGTGACATTCCTGAAGCAGGGAGAGGTTTAACAGGGGAAAGAGAAATGTGAGTGGGTTTTTTAAGTGTTCTAAAAATAACCTAAAAAAAATCTTGGTAAAAGTTTGAGACTGGCTTGCATTGATGTTTACATGAAGCCTGTTATACATAATTTTCCGAAGCTGTTTTCAATCATGCAAATGATTTTTTCCTTTGCAATATGCTAATGCAATCTGATTTATTTCAGTTGTAAAAGTTAATTACAATGTGTTTGTGAGTCCCTAAAGATGATGTATTAAATGTTTATAACCAGGATTATTAAAATGTCCTGTCTCGATTACAGTGCTTCTCTTTCAAACAGTAGAACTAATTGTAGCCTTAAATCACAACAACCTCCCCATTAAAATTAACACAGGGGCAACATTGCATAATTTTAATTAATTTTAATTTGGCCAAAGCAAATTAATTTTTGTTTTCTAGAAGGACAGCTAAACTCTTTCCCAGCCCACTCCTGTTAAATATGGTGTTCATAAACTCTCTTTTTTCAATGTTTGTATCCCTTTAATGATTCCACGACTGCATATTTACACTTTAAAATGTTCTTTGATTTCTTATGCTCTCTCTGTTTTTGTTGAAATGACTGTATTCGTATATGATGTCTTTAATACCGTGCACTTAAATGAGAGAATGAAATAATGGTGCAAGATTCAGCATTTCACTAATTTCCTTAATGAAGCTTGAAGCCTCCTCACTATGTGACATTACAGCTAGCTGCTGGGGATACTGCACTGACACCACCTTTATCTGGGAAGTAAAAACTCTCTTACAGTCATTTTTCTATCCTTTTTTTTAATGTTACTGCTTTTGTAAGTAAAACCAAAAGCATCAAACTCATACCTAGAGGTCATCCTGATGCAGTGTCTGAAATATCCCTTTTTTCCCCTATGAAATACCAAATTCCTAAAAGGGTAAATATGAGATCTGGCTGTACGTGAATAATTTGTTGCCAGGGAAAAGAAGCAAAGTTTCAATTCAGGGATTTTCCAGTGCTTTTTTTCCAGAGGGAGATGCGGTTCGCCTCTCCCACACACAGAAGCAGCTGTGGGAGCGAGGGGCGAGTAGGGAAGGGCTTGCCCTTCCTTACGTGCTGGGGAGCTGGAGGGCGAACAGGCTCACCACCTCACATGAACAAAAAGCGGCCACGCATCCCAGCGGAGTACTTAGCAAAGAGCATATGTGCATGTTTTTTTAATGGCAGACCCGAAGCATATTAATATAAGAATGTCCACACTGTGGAACTGGAGGTCAGTCTAAACCAGTATCCTCTCTTGAACAGTGATAAAAGCAATTGCATGGAGAAGAGTACAAAAAAACGGTCAAGCACCTCGCACTGCCCGCTCATATTCTCTGACTTCCATTTGCAGCTCATGTGATTTCTATATATTTAGCGAGGTCTTTGCACGGATTTGTTCAGTCTCCCTCAGACCCATGAAAGTTTATACAACATCTGTCTGATAAGAAGTTCCTCAGCTCAGCTCTGTGTTGATCCACAAGCTGTTCACCTTAGTTTTCTTACTGAAAGATCTCAAAGCAATTTACAGAAAGTGGATCAGGTTTATTCTCCAGCTTTTATGCAGGAAGAAGCTGTGGTAGAGCAAGTTGGAGTTCGCTGCCGTTACCTGTATGCAGCCACACCATGCCAACAGGGTGAGCTGGTTAGTGGCTAGGCTTAAGACTTCGAGAAGTCCTAATAGAGGTTGTGCTCCTCTTTTTTGCCACGCTGGGGGAAAAGAGCATCCACATAAGCCCTGTGCTTGGTGTCCTGTGCTTCTTTCCTCTGCCTCTGGATAAAGCAGCCAAATTCAAGTGCACACAGGTCATACAAAGATAAGCTGATTAGAACTTCATTTCTCACCTCTGTTTTTTCTTAATGACCTGACAGAGCTATTGCTTAAAAGAGAGAGCAGACGCAGACCGGGGGACCTTCTCACTGATATAAATACTACTTTGTGGGACATGCATTTCTGGGTCAGACAACGCAGTCACAGTCCTGACACAACAATCAGGTCAGGGCAGCAGCTACCCTGAAGTTGAAAGGTGACCTGAATTACTTATCTGTTTTAAATTATTCCTCTGAGACTTCGTATCTTTCTCTGCTCCTCTGCTGCTTACATGAAAACGGTCTGGCATCTCAGCAACAACTTTTCCATTGCGTTGGTCACATCTCGGCTCTGAGAAATATGTTACTTGTATGGTCCTAATCAGCTATTTTCACTTGAAGTCTGTGTCCATTTGCTCCCCTCTACTCCTCCTCCAGCCCTTGTGCTCAGACTTCCTGGAAAAGAAAACCATCAAGAAGAATGCAGCTGCAGTTGGTTCAGATTCCCAGTGACTGGAGACATAAATCTTACTTTGGCCAAACATGTCAAATAGCAAAACCACTGTCTTTAAGCACTGTCAGTCTGCTGCCTGCCATCTTCATCCTGCTGGTGGACAAATGGCTGCTGTAGACTCGCAGTTCAGAGTGAGAAAGAAATTTAGAGCTAGGTGATCTATCTTCTTACTGGATCATCCCCTGAGTAGTAAGAAGAAGCTCACTCTCTTTAGGCTGGATTTTCTTGCTATTGGCTATCTTTAGAGCCTTGGTGATTATTACGGAGATCTCACAGCACAGATATTATCTCCTCAAATAAAGTCACAGATGAAGGACTGGGCAGGGACTTGCTGTACGGCAGCCAAAAGGGGCAGCAGATACGGAAGGGGCTGCCCAGCACACCTCAAAGGAAAAGCATGTGGGGGTTGTGAGTACCTGCTCTGCTTGTTCAGATCTTGTGCTCAGGCAATTTTTCTGAAGAAATCTCAAGCACAGGTTATCAGAGCAGCTGAGCAGCTACAGGTATCGGTCTGGAAACAGGCCTTTGCTATCTGGAGGCTGTTCCCACCTAAGAGCCATCTTCCACAGTGTAGCAGACACAGAGTTTATTTTGCTAAAAAGACAAGAATTTGAAGGAAGATGGTGAACGAATTCCCCTCATTCCTCACTTACAAGTGAGGGTACACAGCCAAATATGAGATCTTTTTCCTATAGTCCAAGCAGGCTGGACGTTTTCCAGTATAAGGGAAAATTTATATGGATTTACCTAACCAGGCTTGATCTTGAGCTTTATTGCTCTATAAAATCAGTGTCAGACTGTCCACAGCAGTCTCAGCCCCATCCAAACAGCTCTTCACCTTCTCTGTCAGTGGAGACGCAGCAGCTGAACTTGCCTTGGTTGAGGTTGCAGTGAACTTCCATCACCCATACGTTAACGACCGAGTGCCAGCGTCAAGGCAGGAAGCATAAATAGGATTTCTTTAATTATAATGAATGGCACATTAACCTCAGTATGAATCTATCACGACTTTTCAAAATGGCACATGTGCGGTGCTGTGCTTGAGTGAACGGCCTGGGCCTTTCGGTGGTCATGCAGTTCTGTGCCTGCTTTTCTGACCAGAATGGCTCCCATCCAGCCAACCCAAAACACAGCGCGACATATCTGTACCCAGCACTACAGCGGCATCCTGAGAAACACTGACAGTAAAGGAATTTGCTTGTCTGCTGACTGTTGTATTTCTTGTTCTGGGGATAAATAAACTTGTTAATTCCCAAGAAAGGGGATTGGGCATTTATTACTGGTGTTAAATCCACATACGAGAGGCCAGATTCTCTGTAAGTCAGCAAAGCTCTGCTGAAGTCCAAGAAACTATGCCAATCGTTACCAGCTGAGACCTTGGCAAAAAAACTGTAAAAAAAAACCCCACAAATGTATTGAACAAATATATTGCTTTACACAAAACAGAAAATACTAATGTTATATTATGTTGCAAATGGTTTCATAAAGCATGTTGCTATTAATGCACCTTAGATACAATAAAAATATGGTTGCTGTTCAAAATACATGGTAAAGCAATCACTTTATTAGCAAACCCTGATGGTACCTGCTGTGCTGCTTTTCCAGGTGCCAAAGGCTGAGTGATAAACACTGCCATCTGGGAGAACTGTAGACCTATCCTCAGACCATCCAGGGCTGGATATACTTTGATAGTCTTCCAAGCCTGGTCATGCTTCTTCACACCGTGACTTTGAGAATAGTCTGTCATTTACTACCGTTTCTAGCATTGTATGTCTGAGCCATATGAAAATGAGGTGTAATGGGATTGTGTGAGGTAAAGCTGAGGATCATGTATCTATTCACACTTTCATATAGTTTTGAAAAAGATAGACAAAGAAAGTCCCTTGTCTTGTCACCTGGATTTTAACAATTTCAGAAAGTCACAGGGCATTTTTGTGACTCAGACATCATACCCATCAGGATGGGTACGGTCCAAATGTTCACCTATGGCAGATGACTTTGACCAACCCACAGTCCTGTCTTTGGCCCCCAAATCCTAGTCTTCTTTCACGCACCTGAAGGTTTTGGCTGCATTCACACACAAGGAGAAAACCGCTCAGTTCCGCCTTGGCCTGGACTGATGCCTCAGAGCAGGTTTTTGCGCAGCACAGCAAAAGCTGGACCTGGCTGACTGAAGTTTCTCTCTTCCAACACACAGGTTGGCTCTATGGCTTTTATATGTAAACCAGCTAATGCTTATTCCCCGTTCACATGGCACTGTGGCGGGTCTGTGACTTAACTCTGAGTCTCAGCCTTCTCTGGAGCACTTCACTTGGACCCGTACTTTGACTTTTGATTAGTTGGCCAGTCCTCTGCTATTCTTGTTTACAGTGTCATTAACCTGTAGGGAAAGGGTGAGCTTACCTGTCATGGGAAATACAGAATACAGTAAAAGTCGAAGTGATATAATGGCACAGCTCTCCACCTACAGACAGACACAGCTTATTCAGCCAGGCTTATAAGCTGTTTTGGGTCCAAGGCTTTGCAGTTCTCTGACTGTTTTATTTTTGCTGCAGACCAGTGCCTTTGCACCATGTTGCCAGACATTTTCAAGCCAATGATGACCTGAGCCTTTATATCCCATTTTCTTGTCACTCATCCTGAGCAGAGGTAAGCAAGACCTTAAAAAGCAATTTGTCTTCTTCTTCCTTTTATCTCCAGCATTCTGCCCAGTGAACAGCACTACAGCTTTATGCAGTATATCAGTGCATATCACACATCAGCATTTATCACTAGCATTTAAATGGTGAGGAGACTGAGGATAAGTAAAGCAATTGGTTTGCCTGAAGTTAAGGACTGTTCCAAATTAAGCTCAGTGGATGGGTTAGAAAGAAAGACCAAATCTCTGGGAAGAAAAAAAAATGGTCTTTTTTTCAAAACCTATTTTTGTTTTGTTGGTGGTTATAAATTATTGCATGATTATGCACTTCCTAATAATGGCCACTGACAGTAAGGGGAAATTCCACACAGGCAGGGGAAGAAAATACAATTAATTTCACTATATTTCCAGTCCAAATTAATCAGAGGAAAAGCCGAGAGTTCATTAGAAACTCTGTTTTCACATTTCCAGCTCCTTGTCAAGTATCTAGGTTAGATGTAGACCAGAACAGAAAGCCCAGATTATAAAATAACCTCAAAGCCAAAATAGCGTAGAGCCACAAGGCTCAGGACCAGCCACAGTTCAAGTAAACCTGTAGGTACCTTCACTAAAAGTTAGCAGTCCCCATATTTTCTTATAAGCCAAACCTCAGAGCTTTTTCCCAGCTGCTGTCTCAGTCATCTACTGCTCCTGGCCAGGAAAGAGATCCAGAGATGTTGTGTGTTGGGGTGTCATCAGCATAGAAAATCCTACTTCGTATGGAAACTTGAATCAACTTGCGGTGCTGACCTGATTTCTTGAATACAAAAGATCTCTCAGAACAGTCTTGATTGCCTCTAAAAGGAAAATTACATTAAAAGATAGGTCTGAATAATAAGGCCTAAACCACATATTCATTCTTGCTCCCAGAGCTCTCAGAAACTGATTTCGGATCCTGTTCATTCTGCATGTTCAAAGATGGGTTTTATCAAAACTCCAGGTGCACTTCATCAACGCTTCAAAACCCCAGGCCTGGTTCAGACTGAATATGCCTAAAACCCATCCCCAACAGCTTTCCACTGATTTTCCTTTTGATCACAAAATAGTTTCTTTCTCCACTCAGTGGGCAATGAACCTTTCAACATTTACCCCCATGGCTGCAACAGCTTCATTTATCTTAATCTTTGAAAGCAACTCTATAATTATATCCTGCATTGTTCTCCAAGAGCTGCTCACCAGTTAAGAAAAATATGTAATCAGCAGCCTTCCTTTCTAGCCAAAGGTACGTGTGACCAGTGAGACCTTTCCAAACTAGGACTGTAAGAGAAGTTAGATGTTAGATAAGGACTATTCTCCAAAAGAAATATATGTAAAAAGGAGAAGATAGACATCTTGCCAGAGAGTAGCATTTCTAGATAAACACTTCTGGTTATAGATGATTTTAGATCACATATCTGCTTTCCTGTGTTTCTTTGATTATTACTGTTCTTGTCACTGACACTAAAATTGGAATTTGTGGCTGACCCCCATTCCCTATTGGCAAATGATCCTGAAAGGGTTATCAAGGCCTAATATCCAGTTTTTTCCTCTTCCCGTGGCTTTAATTGTACTGGTAATCTCACACAGCTTGTGAATTGTGAGAAGGGGGGGTAAATACATAGAAGAATCTGGGTTGAAATCCATGGAATTATGTCACGAATGCAAAGTTTCTCATAGGAAAATCTCTCTCTCAACTCTGCAGGAAGGGGCAGGGGGGTGAGAAGGAGGAGGGAATTCTTCAGGAAAATCAGAGAGCAGTAGCCCTCTTCTCTCGTCTCTCACATTTTGCAGCGTAAACGCTTGGCGCGCGGACTCCCTTGCTGGGATGAATCACCCCCCTGGAATCCACACGAGAGAGGAGGAGGAAGAGGCGGGATATTGCAAAATGCCAAATGCATGTGCTGGAATCGCAGCCCTCCGCTTCCAGCACAGCCACTTGCAGTCAGCCTCACTCGCTCGCGTTCCCATTTCTGGTTTGTGTCTTGTCACCTAAAATATAAACAGCGGCGAGGCACTCTCGGAGAGAAACGAGGGGGCGGAGGAATGGGGTGGAGGGAGGACGAGGCGAGGTTTCCAGCCAGCTCCAACTCTTCTTTTTGCTGCCCACGGAGAACTACTATATTGCTCTCACACCACCTGGTGCATGAAGCAGGTCCACCTCCCTCCTTCGGAGCAGAAGCCTGCTGCAGTGATGCCGCATCCCGGGGATGCTCCCGAGTATTTTTCCCAGCATCGCACGTTTGGTATGTGTTTTATTGCTCTGCCAATGTGAGGCGCTCTCAGAGCAAGATGACACTTCAACAACACATGGAGAAAGGACAACAGCCTCACAAGAAGTGCAATCCATAGTCAGCTCCCAAGATATCCAGACTAAACAGCATATAAGTAACATTTAGCATACAGCAACTGTTATTTCAACACTGAGTGACTAAAGCTTTTAAGAGAGATAAAGAAACTTTTCAAAAGAATTGTGTTTACTTACTCCACAACATTTCCTTTGAGGTGGAAAGTAATGATAATAACAACAAGGAATTACAAGTCATATTAGATGGGTATGAAAGTTTTTTGAACCCTCTTAAATTCTTAAATGCATGTTCCACTGCATTTCCCCTGTCTTGAATCTCTTCACATGGGATTTCCTTGCTGACACCAACGTACCGAAGGCAGCGCAGCAAGAGACGAATAGCAGTACCCCAGGGAAGCTGAAGAAAGGGGTCTCTTTCCACCCCACTTCCCACTGTTCTAATAAATATAACCACTTTCTTCCCACCACCTCCTCTTTCCCACATGTCTCTGACAGTTGGCAATAATAGAGTTGCTGAATTCATATGGAAAAAAGGAAATGAAATATTAAAATAACAAGACAAAGATAAGATTCACATTTGTACTTTTACCATTGGTTTTTAAGAGAGTTTCCCCTATTAATATTAGATTTTGACAGGGTGAGAGTTAGGGCAAATTTCTGTGCATTTCGCTGTCTGATCATCATCCTCTTATCATTAGTAGCAGGTTTCTGATCGTTCAGCAGTAACGGCTTAATTCAAATTGGGCAGATATGCACAGCCCCATCTTTGTCAAACTAACCTGGCTGCACAACACAGAGTTTATGCCAGATTTACACTGGCTGTGTCTAGACAGACAATATCTGATCTGGCGTAAAGTAAGAGTGGCATGAACAGACAATATCTGAGCAGGCAAAGAGCCTACCAGGACAGAGTTAAGCTGTGACATCTTTTTTTAACAAATTCAGGTTGGAGAGGAAAAATTCATGTAAAAGCAGTGGTTTCCATCATGTGGCCACAGAGTTTTCCACTTGGTGCTAGAGGGGCCCTCATGCCAGGTTTTCTGTGTTGCAGGAATAGAGCTGCAGCCCTTGTCTGCATTGGTAAGGTGAGCTCAGCTGTCTTCCTTGCTCTCAATTCAGTGTCTACACAACTCCAAAACGATGTTAGGAGCCCACAGGGCCTCATGCAAGGCTTCATTAGGGCTAGACAAAGTTGTCTTTGAAGACAGGCAGTTGGAACGCCAAAGCATTATCAATATTTACTACATTGGGTTCTGGATTTCATGTTCTGATGAGATCTATCGATCTTTCTGGAAGAAAAGCTTTCATGCATGCCTCGCTTTACTTTATAACATCTTCAAAACCTCACTGAACAGGAACTTTATTTGACTTTTGCAGACCCTTCCTGCTATGAGTTGCCCCAAAGTGACATGACCATCTCCATTACTGCACCGTAAGAAGGAGACCAAACACACAACAGATTCATCCCTCCACAGCATGTTTGTAGAGTATTTTCCAAGCAAACCATACTTTGCACAGGTCCTCTGGCTAACCTGGCAGAGCAGCCACATACAAATCAGAAGGGCCCTGATTCATATCTCAGCTGCAAAAAACGTGCAAGACATACACTGAATGAGTCCAGCCACCGGATGGGAGGACTCAACTAATTGGTTGAGTTGGCTCAAATATTTGGCCACCAGCTGGCTGATACAGCAGCCCCCAGCCCCAGGGAGACAAATGTTCCACCCAAAATCAAACCTGGGTCTCTTAAGTGGCAGAGCAGAGCAATAACCTCTGGTACCACATGGCTCATACTATTTTTTAATTATTATTATTAATTTTGAAATATAAAAATAGTATAAACCCATTTTTTAAATTTAATTTGCGTTTTAAAAAGCAGAAAAGAAAAGAATGAAAGCATATGGTATCAATCATATTTTACAATACTTGTAACTGCAGTTCGGAAACATGTGTTTCCTAACTGCTCGTTCAGCAGTATCTGTATAATTTTTTAAAGCAAAAAACAACCCTCTAAACAAAGCATTTAAACTAACCAGCATTGCATGATATTGTACTTAGCTGAAATGAACCATTTTATTTGGGTGTAAGCTGAATAGAACCAGCGGTTACTGTTGCTCTGTTACTATTCCAGAAGCCTTCTTTCAACTTTAAATTAGATTCAGGAAGAAAGGAAGAAAAATACCATTCTTTCAAGTATCATTGTAATTGCGACTCCTGTAATGGTAAAAACTGAATGTGTGGTATACCTTGTTCATGCTGTTGCCAAAGCATTTTATTTAAGAACAGAGGATCTGCCTTAATTGAACAAAGCAATGGCTCATCAAAACGGGTTCCTGTCTCAGTAGTGGCCTTTAACTGATGCTTCCAAAAAAGCACAGAACCTGCCTCATTCATTTAGCCAATTGATGCTTGGACGGAATGTACTTCATCTTGATCTTCAGTGAATATTAATTAATGTTTGAATCACCTTTCTTTCCTTTATCATTAAATACTGCTGAAAAAGGTAGGATCATACTCCCATGAGCATCTTGGGATGCCCAACATACAAACTTCATGAATTCAGCTCATAGATTTAATAGCCCTTCAGAGATCCTTCACACATCAGTTTGGAGAAATAACAAAAATCAGTTCTAGTCACCTGTGTCTAAACCAAATACAATGCTTTTTTTTTTTCTTTCCCTCTCAGATGAGATTGATACCCAATTTCTTGAGACGTATGTACCCCCCTCATATCACCATCCTGTCAAAAACCATTTTCCATGCTGAAAGCCACTGGGTGGTTTTTAGCAGATAAATGCACCACCTTCAAAATTCAACTCTATCACATTCTGTTTGTTTGTCTGTGTTCTGCTATGTTCTCCACACCTTCTTGCAACAGAGTGATAATATGGTTATTGCCAGAAAAAAATGCGTGGACATCCCTCTTCCTCGCTCAGTCACACTGACATCCACTCATTTTACACTGAAATAATTCCATTGACTTTATTGTACTTGTTCTGACTTGGTATTGGTACGAGCATGAGACTAAGGTTCTATTTTTATTTTTCATTTCCTATGTGCAGCTGATGTCTGAGATCCTGCAGCATACCAGTATTTTCTGCGAAACTTGAAAGAAATCCACCCTTCTAACAGAAGACAAAACAAGGGATTATCACCAAGAAATTAGCAAAGCAATCAACATGCAAGAGGATCCTCATTTAATAAGTGCTAACTTTTATTTTCCTAATAGGCATGAAAAACAATAGCACCATGTCCATGATACAATTTGATTAAATTGGCTCCGATGGCTTTGGGGGCAGTAATATGATTAAATGTCTAAAACGGAGCATGTTCCTGGTGGCAGATCGGCAGAGTGTCTCGCTTTTATTCCCCACACACTGCAGTTCTTGGTGATGGTGGCATTAACCATTTCCTATTCAAGCAGAAAAATCCAAGGCTCTGGTATCTACCCAGAAGTGATTTGCTATAAGGGAGGCTTGGGAGACACCCAGGGGCTGCACTGTGGAGCAAAGGACTAGGCGTAATTTCCAAATATTCTCTTCCCACCTCTCTTTTCTGTTTTGCATTCAGTTCCCTGGCTGTTATTCGGGCTGTGCATGGAAAAAGTTTTTCTACTGTCTATTTTGTAATATAACCACTACAGTAAGGATCTTGACATAGCTCTCATTCCAGCCAGTACCACGTGCTGGGAGCTCCTCTCCTCCTAATGCATGCAACACAGATGGAAGTACTCATTCCAGATTCAAAAAGTGATGGTGTCTCCCATGTTCAGACTCTGTTGTTTTTCCTTCTGACCAGTTTCATAGCTACAACAGTTGAACAAAATTTAACTCTTAAATAAGACAGATTTCAATATAGTAACATGATTTCTGAGCCACTTAAACGTGACTCCATAGTGCAGTGAAGCAAATATGCACCTGCTATATTTAAGAAAGTTTTAAACTGTAAGAAATAAGAAATAATCCTTTCAAAATTAGGCAACTCATAAGATTGCTCTTACAGTTCAGCTTAAGCATGTGCTTAGGTAACTGATCAGAACTGGTAGTGTATGAACAGACTGAGGTGCACTGCAGTCCAGCTGGATTTCAAGGGAATTTGGTAAGACCCTGGTATTATCTGAAATAAATCATGAAAAACTCCCAGCATCGTGGTTTTTATGAGGTGGGCAGTTTAAAAGGACATATACCCCCATGATGTACCTAACCTAGATCAGATGTTACAACAAGCTCTCCCTTTCAGCTCATTGACCTATACTAAAGCCCCTTGGACAGAAGACATCAGGAAATAAAGCCAGTCAAACTCAAGAGGGAACATTCCTGAGTAGATTCATGTTACTCTGACTCCGTGCTAAATTCTGGAGGTTGGCTACAACAAACCCACAAAGAAGCATAGGTGGGTTTGTCTAGATATTCATACTGGGCAGGGTGGAGTAAAGTGTCCTCAGTGCCTTAGATCAGAATATTTTCAGGTGTACAAGGGCATTCAGTACCTGATACCTGTGATTGCCACTATGTGAGAAGAAGCTTCTTCACACAACTCCTGACTGTAACAGTTAAAGAATGGAAGACACAAAGCCTCATGATCAGCTGCATTTAACCAACAAGGAGAGACGGCAGAGATATAAGCGACTTCCTCAAAGGGTGCACTGCAAGCTGAGATGCTGAGTCTCAGTTCAGTACCTCTGTTTTTAACCCAGAAAGAGTCATCTGTCCTTTTTGTCTTCCCTGGCCAAGATGAGTCTATAACTTGGAAAATTAAGAAACTTTGGAAATTAAATAATGTACAAAGATGTAGAATAAAAACAAATGTTTTTTAATTAATCAAATTCTATAAAATACGATGCTTTAACAGAATCTGAAGTACCAGTGATGATGTAATGACATCTCCCTAGAGAAAAGTCTATGTATTTTCACTTCTCTTTTTCCTTAAATCAGTAATTACTAACATAATGCTAAATACAAAAAGTCTTTAGTCATGGAGTCTTTGATGTAGAGCACAGCTTTTTGTTCTAATTCCCTATAGATAAAATAGCCGCAGATTATTCCTTTGTACCCTAACAGCTTTCTCATCATGCCTTCCCGCAGCACAACTTCTTGCTCAGTCAGGCTGGCGATATCTGTAGTGACTTATCCTGCTTATTTTTTGTTTTCATGCCTGCAAAGTTTCACATGGCCAGCGGAAGGCTCATTTCTGAAGAGGAATAATGGATTGAGAAGCCTCCTGGACCTTGTTCATGGTCCTTTCCAGGAGAACTAATTGCCAAAACTAATTAAGACTGAAACTGATGGGGTTCTCTCCCACATCGCATTTACAGGATTAGAAACAATACTAGTTAGCTGTAAACACAGTCTCTTAAAAAAACTACAGATTCTCTTTGCCGAAGGCTTAGAGTGGGCAGGGATCAGAAGCTTTTTGATATGTAACTATACCCAGCAGTAATAAAAGTCTTATACCAGGTTAACTACACAATTTGCTAATAACATTTGCTGACACAATCCATGAAAATCACTCTGGCAGCCTGATTTTTGGCAAGTGTACAAACGTTTTATTGAACACATGCTGCCCATGAAACATGGTCTATGAAAACATGCCCCCCCTATTTGCAAATGGGCAGCTGAGTAACATGTGAATAAATACCTGCTCTCGATTCCTCCTGGCTTAGAGCAGGCAGGAAATCTCCAGTTCTTTTGCACATATTTTGGAGGGAAAAGCAACAAAAAGTTTCTCAACTAACTTTGGTGTTGGAGAGCAAAGTCTCCTTACAGTGTGGTCCATAATTTTCCACGCCAACTAGTGTCAAATGAAGGCAGACATGCCACAGAAAAAGAGTAGCTTTTCTTCACAGTTTTAAATCAAAGCATGGTCTGGTCGTGTTCCTTCACTCTAAGTGGAGCTTTACAGGGTTCAATAATGCATACTAGCAGCCAAAATTTTCCAGGGATGCAACTCTTTCTATCCTCAGTAGGAACTGCATGTAGGCATCTGAAGGAAGTGTTTGGCCCGAGAATGCCCACAGTTACATCAAAGGATGTCCTAAAGAATACGCATGAGTTGCTATACGACATATGTATCCAGGCTGACTACCCACTGGTCTATAAACCAGCATTTCCAGAGGCAGACAGCAAGGTACAGCCGATAACTAACATGATATAGTTCAGCAGAGAGGTTGGCAATGCCTAAGTAGCAGGTCAGGTACCAGTAAACTGCACTCGTATGTGCAGTGGTCACAAGAATTCCTCTGCCACTACCACCCCTAAAATGTCCTGTAAACCACACTATGCAAATCACTGGGTTGCTGACTCCTTATTCAAGTGAGTCCCACAAAGATAAAGGATGGACTTTTTTCCCGAGTTTCAGCCAGATGACTGCCATACTTCCAGGGGCAATAATTAAGAACAGTTAATAATGTGGTCTGTGTTTCTTTCACCTCTGGCAAATTTATTAATATGATATGATGATATGTCAGTAACTTCTAATCATTTGTCACATCTCTTTCAACAGCCCCCAGAAGTTTCCAGAAATGGGCAAACTGCTCAACAAACCTAGAAAGCATGTACCAACGTAACGGGTGATAGTTGATAGTTGTTGTCTAGGTTCTTTTGCATTTTTACTCATACAGTAAATTATGATGCAATTCTATCCCAGAATATCAGAGATTTTAATATTTACTTTTAGTTTTTTCTTTTCATACACATAACATACATTAAAAAAAAACACATCTGAAGGGAAAAGAAATAATCTGAGAGGAAAATATAGATGGAAAAATATGTGATAGAATCCAAACAATATAAATTTCTTAGCATAGC
Source organism: Rhea pennata (assembly GCF_028389875.1). Classification (NCBI taxonomy): domain Eukaryota; kingdom Metazoa; phylum Chordata; class Aves; order Rheiformes; family Rheidae; genus Rhea; species Rhea pennata. Next base: position 6,255,522 of record NC_084672.1, on the reverse strand, counting down.
TATTAATGGTAGATCTCACCTAGTCATACTGATTTATCAGGTGTGCAGTTCATTCTGAGTACACATATGTTTGGGAGAACTCACAAAATACATTGTGCAAGCCTGTCCACAAATCTGGGTCCTCTTGTGAGCAACTCTTGCTGAATTTATAGCTTTGAAAAGCCTGTGGTTTTGCCTGAGAACTGGAAGATTTGGTCAAACCAGAAACCCCTGGTTCAAAAGGGTGCCTTACAGATTCATATGAGGCAAAATCTTCTCACAGGTGCTGCAGTCGCTAACCTTCATGCTCCCTCTTTCACATGTCAGGAATTACCTACTGCAAGGGAGAGGTACATCTGCACTGGATAAATATCTGATTTTGTCCAGCCATTCTTGCATAGTAATCCAAGTGCTTGTGAAGGTGAGGGTAGTAAGACTGGGGTTATGCCAGGGAGGAGCCTTCTGTTTAAGGACTATTAGCACCATATTAAATCATTGGTTTGAGGGGAAAAAGACTGTCAAGTTCAACAAGGAGAACTTGGAACTGCTCGTTCTCACTGCAGGCAGACGGGCGATGTTTTAGCAACATTGCTCACATCGTTTCACATCTTCCATACAGCTGTTGCTTTATTTTAGTGTGACTCAGACCCACATTCAATACTTTTGGGGTGACCAGCCTCTGCCCATCTAGCAGCCTGAGTTAACGAGTTCGTAGTGTTAGAATTGCCTTAGTGGCCAGAGTCCTCGACATACAGTGTTCGTAGGGTGGCTTCATTATGCTGCGGCTAATTAACCACATGATTTTGATATGCGCTTCTGCAAAATATACACATGCAGAGGATGGCATGTAGGATATCCTTTGGTGGCTTCTAATAGCACAGTAGAAAGCAAAGCAACACAAAAGTCCTCAAAAATGACAAAAGTACTGCTGCAATAAATTAATCTTTCCAGCATTATGTCCACAAGCGTGAAACAGTCTGAGAGATGCCAGACTCTTCCTCTACAAGAAATGCTGAATTCTGATAACCATTGAGTGATCCCTCATTTCTTCAATGTGCAAAGCTGTGAAACCCCAAGGGTTATTTTTTTCCCTTTCATTTCTCTGCTGACAAGTGGCATGGGAAGTGTAGAAAGAGTTTAAAAATTTAGCTTTGAGAAAACATATTCCCAGTGGGACCTACTTTATACACTGATTTCAATGGAAAACTATTTTCCTAAAGGGTTTTTTTTTTCATCCCCTTTTCCAGCTTGCTTCATGAAGCCAAATGTTTTACATAATATTGGAAATCAACCCCCACCCCTCACTGACTCCCGCCTTCTCTCTGTCTCTCTCTCTGTGGAAAAGGCAAATCAATGGAGAAGTGTTCAAGCTTTTGTTAAAATGAAAGAATGGAAAATTAAAGGAGGTTGTTCAGAGTAACAGTCACATAAAAATGTACAGCCTGTGGTTCTTGACTCTCTTTGACTGTAGAACTGTTGCTCATTTCTCTCCAGCTGCCTGTGATAAAGGTACATATGCGGTCTGTATATAATTATATGAGGGTGTGCAGGCAAACTCCTGCACAGCCAGGACGATGTGAGGTTTCTCTATACACTCATTATGTTCCTGGACTTTCAAATTTTTGTAGACAAAATAAGATTTCTTTCATTAAAATGGGATTTATTTGTGGTTCAGTAGCCCGAGGCTGTAGAAAAACAGGGCATTTCACCACTGTGTCATTGAACACTGAACTCTTGCCTTTTAATTATATAGGTTTCTGACACCCAACCAAACTTCTCTCTTTTTTTCCTCCTCCCTTTAAGGGAGATGACGCAATTGTGACATAGCCAGACCCCAAATTAGAAATTCCTAACCCAGATGGACACCGTATAAACATTCAGATGCATTCAGACTTGGTTTAGTATTGCAGCAGGACCCAATTGATTTGAACCACACTTTTCACAGGGCCTTGCTGCCCCCTAAATGAGAAATTATTGATCCAAATGGAGTAACGTAAGGATTCTGGCATACTGAGAGAGTCACGCGGAGACTTCTTCCAGGCAGATGGACCATTTGTACAGTCCACGCTTTCCCTGGTGAGAGATGGAAGTAGAACACTTTTTTCTTTTCTTTTTTCTTCCTCTATCCGTGTAAATTCTTACCCAGTCATATCCAAAAGCGAGATATTTCTTATCTTAAAGTGAAAGAACTACAATGTTCTTAATTATGCAAAGGTAATTTGACCTGATGAACAGGTCAAATAAAAATGAAATACAATCCAGCTTCACATAGATCAAGGAAATCTTCAATCTGATAATGAGAAGTACTGAGCTGTCCCAATTCCTATTAAAATTCAATTTGTGTTGCTGGTGTGCAACACCTCTGGCATGCAGGCCATCTGAATCCTTTTGCATTTGAGATCCAGGTCTTCCAAAGGTCAAAAAAAAAAAAAAAAAAGCTGATACTATAAAACTAACATCCAGATCTGGAGGTCATGAAGTCAGATTCATCCCTGAAAAGTCAGGAAGATCACTGGATTCTGCCTGGTCCAGATACTGACACCTTCATGGATTTACAGTTAAGAAAAGACCTGTATGAAACTCTGATGTGAAAATGCAGGAAACATAGATAGATATGTATGTATATATATGTGTGTGTGTGTGTGTGTGTGTGTGTGCGCGCGCATGTGTGTGTGTGTGTGTGTGTGTGTGTACGCATGTATATATATTCTTCTTTTCATTTTGATGCAAGACACTCATGTTTTTCCCAAAAAGCCTTGCAAGACTTTGTGAATTTTCATAGGGAAATATGGAAATAAATAGACTGTTGTCTTCAAAAGTTAAAACCTCCCTACTATTGCATGTTTGATAAAAATAACATCTCATTGACTACATCTGAAATGAAGTTTTAAAAATGTATGTAGTAGAATACCAACTTTTAATGTGGAATTTCACAACAATTTTCTGTTTCAAATGTCTCTAAGAGAAATATAAGGGATTAGACTGTTCTTGTACTTAAGTCCGTAATATAAAGGACCACTTCATTCAATCAGAAGAAATGAAGAAAGAATCAACCCTAGCTTGTTTCACTTTGTATATATGGCAACATTTTGGAATATGGTAATATTTCATGTTGGACAAAATTATCTGGGAGGATCCAGGATTCAAAAGATTTTCAAGAGCCACAGGAGGTCATGATTTAGTCCAATTTGAAGAATGGTCACATAGTATGCAGTTGCCAACCTTTTATCACATGCAACTGTTATGACTCATTGGTTAGATGAATGAGATTTGTATAATCACAAAAAAAAAGCCTTCAACTCCTCTTTCCCTTTTCAAAACCCCCCATGAATACAGGCTTTTAAACAGGTTGTTTAAAAGCTTCTCCTTTCTAAAAATATTCCTGCAAACACAAACTCAGGACAAAAATGATTATCAAATGCATAGCCATTACCCGAGTGACTGTGAATAAAACTTTCTGGTTTTTTCCAGGTGGTGATGAGGAATTCCCCCAGTAGCACAAGGTCTCTAACACCATTCAGGTGCAAAAACTCAGCGCTGTCCAGGCAAGAGATGGTCAGCAAGGGAAGGATCTACACTGTCTCCCATGTGCCATACAGTAGGCCTATACAGAATGGGTCTTCCTGCCTGCATGGCGCTTGGTGCAACCACAGATGTTGGATGTTCAGAAATTTGCCAACAGGCATCTTTTGGCCTATTATGTACCAGCTGTCAGACTTGGTGGGGTGGAAGTATAACTTGAGGCGTGTCATGAAATCACAGTTCTTTGCTCTGCATTGAGTATTCTTGGGGTGCGGGGAATGGAAATAAGAGGCTTTTATTGTACAGAGCAAGACTTCAGGATGATGGGGCAGAAGGCATCTTGAGGAGCTTTACAGAAGGGAAGTTTAAAACCTTTGTTTCCCCCACCAGAATCTTTGTCTTTTGTATTTTAATTTTCCTAGCATTTTTGCCGTGTCACCAGAAAATATCAGCAGCAGAAATTGAGTTAAAGCTTGGCTGAATTATCTCTTTCATAAGCCTGCATCTACATTTTTTTTAAGTAAAGGTTTCCTGTATTAATTTTACCCAGCCAGCATTCACTTAGCATTTGCTTTGAGTGATAATTGACAGGTTGAGGTGACACTCGCCAGAATGAGATCCATAAATCAGAAATAATTTCCAAAATTGGCTGAGGGGCTGATATGTTGAATAGGCAAATACAGGTAAAAATCTCTCTATTAGGCCTGACAGGAGCAGCAAATGTCAAGCAAGTGTTCTGTAATGCACCACATTAGATTAATTTTGTGGTCCCTTCTTTGGGTGATTTTGTCTTTGGAAAGCTACTGTGCTCTAACAATGCTACTAGACTGCTCTCCTGGAGATGCGAAATTTCTATTTTCCTCCTAATTGAGGAGTAACTGAAGTTGCTGTGGAAAATAAGTTTTTTTTTTTTTTAACTCTTGCTTGTCTTTAAAATAACTTTCAGTCCCAACTGTAAAGTTAAAAAAAAAAAAAAAAAAAAAAAAAAAAAGTGTGTCCTTATTCTAAACAGACATATAAAAGCATCTGCCAACGAGGAGATGTAAGTTGTTTGGTCATGTATGACAGTCAAGGATCCATGTCACGTATCTGTTGAAGTCCATGGTAAAATCTTCACAACCAAATAGTGTGAGATCTTTATAAGATAGGTAGGTGGCCTGACAGAAAATTAACCTCTAATAATTGTGTTAACTCAGTGCTCATCTCTCCAGGATATCAAAGCTTATCACTTAGCTCAATACATTTAGCAATAAATAATTGTTCTGGGGAAATAGGTAACTCCAATCTCATTCGACAAATAGAGAACTGGTATTGAGTGATCTCTGTCACTGGTGATTTCAAAGACAGTGGTCAAACACTGAGGATTGCAATATTGAGAGTCTATAAAATCTATAGACTTTAAATCAAGTTTTGTGTTTCACCCCATCACAGTAAAGGTTAAAATAATCAGGTTTACAAAAAATTAAAATGTTTTCGGTCAGTTTGCTTAAAACTTTTCCATGATTTTCTGCTACATAAGAGGTGTATTTCCTCCAGGCCTTTTGAATGCAGGCACACGCTTAAAAAACATATACACTGCAAAAATGGCCAAAATTCAGTCCCAGAATAAAACTGTGAAAATTCACAGTTTCTTCCACTGAGCAATTATTTCAGTTTTCGCCAACAGGAATGGTGAGATTTTAGCATCAGGTTTTTTTGTTTGCAACATAAATACTTGCAAAGTAAAAGAACTGGTAGCTTTGCAAACTCTAGATATATTTAAGCATCTTCTGTGAAATATGATGGATGAGGGGGAAAAAAAGAACAGCTCTTGTCATGGGAAGCCAGAAAGCAAAAAGTCCTCTGAGTACCCCAAGACTCAAGACCTTGAAAGATAACAAGGTCAGGGTCATGATACTAGATGGATTGCAGCTGATAGGGATGGCTTAAATGCATGGAGAAGTGTGGGCTGGTAATCAGACTGACAGATCACAGTATTTCCCGCTACTCCCAATTTACTTTTTCCTTGAAGTCATAAACAGGTCAACTCCTCCATTCCTCTGCCTTAGATTTTCCATTTATGTATATCTTGCTGTACAAGAGTCAAAGGCAAAGTTCAACGCTGGGCTGCACCCAAGGTGAGACACAAAAGCTTCCCACAAAGGCCACCTATGAATTCTGTATCTTCAGAAACTGGAAAGAGGAGTCGTTGCATCCCCAAGTGTACTTTTACATCCACTGTGAGGGACTTGAGGTGTTGTACAGGGACTTCTCTTCCCATTTACTCCAAGTCCTGACAGAGAGTCTTACAAGAAGAAGAATAGGGTAGAGTTGTTTCTTCTAGCAAAAGCCTTTGAAGAGACATAACCACTCTACAAACAAATCAAGAAGAAACTGGTCGAAGAGCGAAGAGTTCTGTAACCAAACAGGCAATGCTGACACAAGAACTAAGGCCTGTAGGCTGGCCTTATGTGCCCTTAGACTGGAGTTTAGAAGAAGGCTCCTAATTATTAGGAAAGAGAGGTCCTTATAGCAACTTTCGAAAAGCAGAGTGGAGGAGTAAACTACTATGTTAGCTAAGAAATCTGACTAACCCTTGAATGTGCTTATTACGCATCAGGGTTGTCGCCAATGGCCGGCAGCAGGAGTTGAACCAAAACACCCCTTGCACAGTGACATGTTTTTGATGCAGAAAAGAGGGAAAACAATTATCTAGTACAAAAGTTCACTTTATTTAGGGTAGCAAAAGCAGAGGAGATTTAACTGATGACAATAACTAGTTTCTTGGGACTTACAGAAGGCATTTCAGCAGTTCAGCTTGAAGGTCACAGGCACATGTAACAGAATGGCTAGATCTGGATAAGACATGTCGGAGATAGTATACTTCAGAAGTCTGACACTAAAGTAGTAATGCCTTATTTTATTGTGTATAAATATGTAACTAAAAACAACTATGTATTCATCTTGGACTTTGATTGTCTTTAGGTAGTAATGGAAAGAGAGGTCGTCTTCCGGTAGACACATCACCTAAACAAGCATACAGGGTACACTTCCCCCCCCCCCCCCCCCACTCTCTGCGCTAACAAGACCTTCCTGGAAAGCTCATCACATTGAGGACTATGAATGAGGTCTACACCAAATCTGGTACTAATAAAACTGGACTAAGACTAGAGTCAGAAGCAGACTCACCTAGGAGTACATTTCCGATCACAGGCACCTATGGTTTGATGGGCCACATACATCGCATGTAGCTCACAGCCAGCAAAGCTGTCCAGACTTCAGATCTGACTGCCCCTTCCTACCAAAAAATTTAGATGTGGGAAAAGATTTCTTGGAAAACTTTTCTGAGGTTCACCCAGGGGAATTACTTTTCCCCTTCTCCTCTCAAATGAGAGGAATATCTATTAATACAGTAGCCATAAATATTTGAGTTTGGTCTGCTCCAGTCTGAACACCCACCGTGTCTATTTCTAAACCATTTGCCCTTCCCTAATTCTTACAAACCACTTTACAACTCAAGTCTAATCAGTAACAACTGTGTGAAACAGCACTCAGACAGTAAAGAAGTTAGAATTCCCCTTAATAGCCCTTTAAAGAAGTTTTAATTAATTCCATGCGCTTCTGTAGGATTATCAACTTTACAGTATGACTGCATGTGAAAGCTTTAAGACATTTCACTTATGTCTGCAGGATGTTATGTTACAAAAACTGATTTTCATGGCTTGTCAGTGCTCCACATTAGCTTCTTGCTTAAACCTAAAATCCCACTTCTCCTTCCTTCCCTACTTTAACTAGCTGTCTCTGTTCTTTCTCCTTTTGGCCTCTCCTACTTCCCTTCTCCTAGACCTTGATCCAGCTCTTGGTAAAGAAAATAGAAAGATTCCTGCAGATAGCAAAGGCAGCTTGGAAGGATCATTCCCTTCCCTCCTATTTATTCCTCAAAGAAGCCATTTCGCAAGGGCAGTGCAACGAATCCGTTGCACAGCTCCAGTTAGAAGCCAGCAGTTCTTAGCTCTTACCCAGACGCCTGAGCTTCCTTTGGTTTTTCTGTTTCAAATAGGGCATTTCTTCTCTTTCATCACCTTCAAGTTCCTCTCAATTCTTGTTCCACTTTTCACTCTTTTTATTCTATTTATTCCCCATTTTCCTTCCTTCCATTTTTTAATTCGCATCCTTTTTCCAGGATCTCTTAGTTCCTGACTTCCTGCACCTTTTACCCTTGTGCCACTGATCCTTGCCTCCTTCTCGTTCTTAGTACTGCTGAGCCATTCATCTCATTTCCATTAATCACAGAAGACTCGTGCTAATTACTGTTCAGCCAGGAAGATCTGAAATAGCATCAGAAATGAAAGAGAAAGAAAGACCGAAAGAGAGGATGGGAGAAAAGATTTGTGGGTTTTTTTTTCTCTCTCATCATATTTACAGCAAGTGACTTTTCTTAATGAGCTTATGAAAGGAAGGCAAGTGATGTCAGTGCAGAAAAGCCTAAGCATGGTTTCTAGCAAGAGGCTAGAGTTCATGAGCTGTCCAGAGCGTGTTTTATCAGGTCACCGAGTCAGACGCGCTATAGGGCAATTTCTCTTTCTCAGCATTAACCCTCAACTCCGAGTCCCTGCTGGAAAGGCCTCCCCCTTCACAAACACTCCAGGATAAGATGATAAGAAGATTACAAGTAAAGCCTCTCTTTAGCAATTCCACATCTCCTGTCAGACACAGCAAGTTAAATTACAGTGCAGGCTGCAAATGCATTGATCATCCACTCAGCTCCTACAACCCAGGGGTGAAAAGATCCATGCCGAGGATAAGTGAAGTAATCTCAGGAAAGTTTATTTTAGCTGGGAGGGGTTAAACAAGTTCAACGAGGCAAGGCTTCGGGAGAGCGCCGGAGCCAAGTTCAGCAATGTCGTGTTTGTGCAGGTACAGGCTGCAGGTTATACATGCCCCAGCTGTTCAGCTCTCCTCCGTGGCACTCGTACCGGCCCCTGCAAGCTGCAATACCTCACAGGCAGGGATGGGAAAGCACATCAGTCATCCCCATAAAAGCCTCTGCACATTTACCATAACTGGAGAACCACCAATACGGTAACTACCTCTTTATTGCAGTAAATTTCTTCTGCTGAACCGCACAAGAACTTTTTATATTCATGAGAGCTCCCCTTTTTAAATAGGTGACAATAGCATTCATTTTACCTATAAAATCTATACTGTGTTTTATGACAGAAGAAATAAACCTCCCTAAGCGGTTTTGATAGAGAAGGCAAGATTGTCCATTTTAAAGATAAAAAAAAAAAAAAGATTATAAATCATTAGGAGTGCTTATGAATTCTATTCATGACTGCCTTCTTTATTAAAAAGACCCATTGTAAAATGGAAAGTTCAGAAGGCTTGGTGGTGAGCAAAAATGAATTATAATGACATCACTGGGTCATGAACTAGGCCCACTGGCTACTTTCCAGAATAAAATTGACTGTAGAGATCAGATGAGCCCATTTGTACTGAGAGACATCTGGGTGGCAGCCAGAGAATGTGGGTTCAAGCTCCCTATTTACAGAACACACTTCCCTTTCCCCTTTCATTATCAGGAGTAATCTGGATTTCCCAGGCATGATGTGTGGGATAGTGATGGAGCTCCGTTTTGATTCCAAAAGGATTTTTCCCCAGAAAAGTTCTTTGTACTTCTTGCTCAGTGAGGGACCTTGTGAAAAATACTAATATGTCAACATTCGGCTGATACTTAGAGTGTATTCTCATTACTCTGCTGATGGGAAGCATTTTACCTTCAAATAAGCATAATTTTCCAGGTTTTTCTATCATTCTTTCCTCCTTCTCTTTCCAAGAAAATAAATAGTATCTGAAACCCAAGAGAAACTCATTCATACTAAGAGGTCATTTGTAAGCCTTTAAGGGCACCTGGTGAACAAGCCAGGAGACAGCATTTTCCCCTCTTTTTTGTCTTAACTTTCCCAGTGTCTTTCTAAATGTAAAAAGGCATCTTATTCAAACTTTTCTGGTGTCATCTTCATCTTTCCTATTTTACAATTTATACCTTTTTGATATTGCTTGAGACTCCATCGAAGCTTTTACCTAATACTGTAATACCTATTATCTGAAACATTTAGGTGCACATATATTTGCCAAAGAGCAATAATGCAGATCAATTGGATGTCAGCGGTCCAATAAGGTGGAATAGTATATTTTCTGGGAAAGAAAAGATATCTAACAGTCTGACCTTAGCATTGGCACCATCTCAATATTAATATATTTTATGCATGCATGTGATAATGTTTTACCTTCCTTATGGTCCTGCAGGGAAGTTTCTCCTCTTCCTACTGAGGATTATTACCTATTCCATGGCTGTTATGATTATAGATACTTACTAAGACAAGAATAATTGACCATAAAAAACCTTTTATATTCCCACAATTATTTTTGCATTGACTAAAAGTGTCAAGAAAATCTAATTTTATTAACAGACCTCTAATTTTGCTTTCACTTAACTTTCACCTGGGTTTTCCTCCCCACCCAAAGTATGTTTTCACTTTGAGATGTTTGGCAATGATACAAAAGAACAATTTGTCACAAGATTCCTACTAGGAGTACATGGATCAAATATCAAAGTAGATATGATACATCTGCAGGGGGGTAAGGGGGCTTGTAGAAGGTATAGAGATTGCATGTACACAGAGGAGTGTCAGAAATATCTTTATGAAAATTTCAGTAGTCATAAACAAGTCTATATCAAACCAATAGTCTGACAGGGATTGAGATGTGGCCAAAATCTTATATCATGACAATTTTGGAAGAAAAGACTTAAAATCCGGTTCTGCTTATAAATATGAAACTCAAGCCATTCTTCACACAAAACTGAGCACTAGAACCTTACGAGGTTATTTGGAAAGACTTATTAACTGAAACAACATTAACAGGAACTGTATGTGAGATGTGAGTAGCTAATAATATACATGAGAAGTGTGACAGCAGAGTGACAGATGATCAAACACAAGTCTATTGAATGTAGGTGAGTTAACAGTTTTCTTCTAGCAGGTCTTTACAAAACAGAAAAACAAAAAATAAAACATACTATCTTAACATTCAGCCAGAACTGGTACAACTGAAACTCAGGCATATTGCGTGTTATTCTGGTTTGAGGGAATGGGTTGCAACTCAGAAAAGAAGATCAGGAGGGGCCTTTATGCTGTCAATTATTGGTAGCTTTTTATTGGTCTGGTTGAATGTTTTCTGGAACCCAGATCTCATAAAAATGGGATTTTGAAAAGCATTCACGAGTCTCTGAAAAATTATAATTCACTTACGTGAATTCTACATCACCTCAGGCAAGCTCCTTCACTATCTCTACATTTTGTCTGGTCTTTCTTTTAAAATTTACTGTCCTCAAAGATGAAATATGAGGAGATTTTATGCTCCTGTTAGTTTATGAGCTGTTGCAAAAGGCAATTGCAAGTGCAGGAAGCTCCAAGGTCCACCACACCGCTGCCTCGTGAGGAGCCTGAAAGCTGACTTCCAGCTGCTGTGCTTACTGGAGTGTCCCGGGGCCTATACTCTCTTCAGGACACTCTCGACTCTTCCAGAGAAAAAATGGAGGATCTGACAATAGTCCAGACAACTAGTCTGCTCTTGAAGGTACCCTTGGAAAAGTCCAAGCACATCTACTCTGGGCCTCTGTAAAACAGAGATTAATATCCCTTTCCTAATACCCAAGAAATGTTGCTCTCAACCAAGAAAATGTGGCTGCTAGAGTTGCCGCATAAAGGAACTAACATCTTCCGGTAGGAAGGAACATAGTGTGAGTTATTTTTGAGAGCTGTTGTCCTACCAGATTTTATTTTCCTAATAGGTTAATAAAGTTAACATCAAATATTTTCTTGATCAAGAGCATAAAACAATATGACAGAAGAATTCCTTCCTATTAGATTATATCCATGAATGAAAGTTTAATTGTTTAGTTTTAAACTGTTTAAGGAAACCTGCACATGAATAGGAAGTCAGGCTTTTAAAGAAATCCAGTCACAAATATAAACAAAAACTTGATGCCAAATAGCAATTAGTGCTTTGTTCCTTTTTTGAATGACAGCATGTCTTAAGCTCATTCATTTCCAGTTCCGACTTGCTGCAGTGTGTACAAATACTATTGAAAATCCATTAAATGAGCTTTGTCTTTCTCTCTTGGGGTTCTTTGGGTTTTGCTGACTTTACTTGCTCTGTTTTCCCTTTATTTTGTGAGGCATAAAGGTCTCCACCTCTTCTTAACTTTGTTCAGAAGGGCAATTATTCATAACTGACTTACCTGGAAATGTCTCACAGATACAGACAGAGATTGTGTTCACCAGTGGGAGTGTGAACAAACTGACTGCCGGTATTTTAAATGCCATAGCATGTAGCGTCAGAGCAGATCTAGATGGTTCTAATTGCTTGCAGTTGTTGAGTGACTGTCAAAACCATTTATTCTTACCACTGATGGTAAATTTCCAGGGAAATGTCACAAAAGACAAGAAGGTAGATTTTTCAAAGGCAGAAATGGTAGTCAGGCATCTCACTGCCATTTGTTCCTTTGAAAACCCTGCCCAAGTTCTCAGACAAGCTGCCTGGCAAACAGATGTGCAAGGATAGATTGGACATTTAGGTATCAACACCGTCTTTGAACTTCGTGGATGAGGAGTCTGCCAAATTTTTTTTGGCCTTTCCTCTAACACTTAATGTCTTCTAAGATGAAACACTAGCAAGTTCTTTAAGCTCATGTTATTTTAAATACAGGCCAAGACCTTTAACGAATTTGCTTAGTGGTGGCAGAGGAGGAAGAAAGATTTGGTCCTAAGTGTTGTTCAATATCATGTCTTGGTTTTCTCTGGATGGTAGCCAGGACTGATATTTAAGAGGTGTTTTACTGATGAACTATCCTACCTCAGTGACAATAACAGAGTAGCACAGTCCCCAGCAGTCTATCCGTCTAGTTAAATCTAAGAATAGATTCATAAAATCAGAGAAAAATCATAGAAGAGCTTGCAAGAATTTAACTCACTATTATAAAAAGAAAAAGGAATATAACCTTCTTCTAGAGCACTGATTCTCACACTTTGGGGGTGAATGGAGCATTGTAAGCACTCCAAATTCGTCAAGAACCACCAAGCATACGTAATCAAACTTTTAATTGAGAAAAACCACCAAAATGATAATAGGACTTTGAAGACCACCTGCCATAATCTTAGACCACTGGCTGCCCTTGAACTAGAATTCAAAAGCTATTTTTATGAAGTTCCTTCAGACAGCACTGTAAATAAAAATGTCAAAAATCAATGAAATGTCAGTGTCAAATTCATTGACTATTTAGCTTGCAGTGTTTGGGATGACATAGATTTAAAAGCGTGTATGTACTAATGAACATTTTTTTCCTATATCTTTTCTCAGTACAAGCCCAGAATTGGCACTGGGAACCTAGGATGATATCTACAAGGAGAGAAAACAAAGAAACCACCAAAAGAGCTGCCAACTAATATCACAATACTGAAGATGTGGTATGGAGACCAACCTATGAGGAAACTGATTGAGATGAGAAAATTCAATTCATTTATGATTTTTTCTCATTCACTATATAGCGTATTTTGAAGATTAAGAAACTAAGATCTTGCAAATGAAGAGCTGACTGGAAAATACTGAGGATATTTTACTGGGTGCATCTTTTTTCAGATTGGAAGAGCACATTTTTTTCTAAAAAATCAACACGAAGTTTCCATGGTATTTTCACAATATATGACAAAAGTTCTCACTGATCACTGAAACCAGGGACTTTTTGAGATCACAAAGAAAATCTCTGAATTTTACTGAAACTAAAATGAATGCCTACAAAACAAAAAGTCTCGTAGAATCATAAAGGTTGGAAGGGACCTCTGGAGATCATCTAGTCCAACCTCCCTGCTCAGCAGGGTCACCTAGAGCATGTTAAACATGGTTGCATCCAGGCAGGCCTTGAATATCTCCAGAGAACCTCTCTGGGCAACCTGTTCCAGTGCTCAAATAACTTCAGTGCGTGTTTCGGTTTAAATAAGACCCAAACCAAAATCACATAAAGCTTGATAGTAAAAGACTCTGTCTCATATCTAGAAAAAAATAAAAAGCTTTAAAATATTATCAGTGCTCAAGAACTCATTTTTATCTTCCTTTTTCATTGGGAATACTGATAGACGTTAATAGTGGGTCGGGATTGAGGCTGTAAGAATATGTGGAGACCACAACAAGTTAACGGGGAGGGTAGCAAGTAGGGGTTAACACCTGCCTTCCATATCTGGAGACCTTGATATGGAAACCAATCCTAGAAGCATATTTAAATGAAATGAATTGACTCTAATAAGCATCTGCATAGATCTAAAACACAAATTCCCGATGTTATCACATAGTAGAGACTTCACATAGTAGAGGCTCCACAGCCTCAACTGAGTCCTGAAGATAAATAAATAAGTAAAAATCAATAATGTTGTAGGATAATGGGCAAAATCAGTGAGAAAGTAAAAGTACTGATGGAAAAGTCCTGCCTTTTGGAAGAGATTGTCATTTTCACCAGCCACAAACTTTCTGATCCTATATACAAATTCAGCATTGAGAAAAAGACCCTACAGTAATTCATCTAATAAAGTCCTGAGCCTTCTTCTTAAGATGCTGAGATAGCCAAATTTTATCTGGAATAAGCATCTGAACTTCTGGGATGACCTCCAAACCTTTTATGATACTTCTAAAGAATACCCTCCCTTCTAGCAGTCCATATGCCCTTTGGCAGCCTCCTACCTCCATACACAGGTACTATATAGCCAGCTCTTAAAATACATTAACCTCCTAGGTAGACACCCTCATTCAGAAATAAAGTGGCCTTGATCTGCTGTAGCTTTATCTTCTCTCAAATTTGAGAGCGCACCAGTGCTTATAGAAAGATTGGATGTGTTTATCACAGCAATAACTTATGTTCTGTTTTCTGCAATTTTATTCAGTTTTTCTAAACTTTCCCGAGTGCCTGCATATAGACAAATCCCTGAGGGGGAAAAAGAAAAAAAAAAAAAAAGCCCAAAATGGGACACCATACCCTAAAATGTAGAAGCAAGGCTGCAAGGCACCTTTTGCCTGCTCCTCTGCACTCTTATGCTTTATATCGCTACTCGCTGCCCCACTTGCTTTCATCTAATTAATCTGACAAGTTTTTGACCAGCTGTCTAACTTTTTCCCTGAGCCTCAGCTAGAAGATAGTTGTCGGTAAGAACAGCCTGGAAAACTTTCCCCAGTCAGTTAACAGTTTGTCTCACAGTGGGTTTTCAAAGTCTGAGTACAGATTTACAGCATGTTTTATGTATATTTTTTTAGTCCCAAGGTCCCTTCTCTTCACAGATACATACACAATGTGTCATGTAGAAAATATAAATTGTTGATTGTACAGGCACTTTCCTCCTTTTTAAACCTTTCCAAAGGTCTTTTTGTTAAATACACCCAGACACCGTTTGACAGATGAGGGGCTAATTGCTCTGTGAATTACCTCTATCGATTCCTGTTTCATGTTGAGCCAAACAAACAAAAGATATTAATGCTTCGAAAAAAATGAATGATGACCTTTCTCTGCAAACACAGCTTGCGGCCTCTGATTATTGGTGATTCCAAAGAGCAGCGGTCAATCGCAATAGCTGTAACGCTATGATCACTATAATAAGCTTGCCTGACCTTCTCTGCCATGTTAAGTGGTTTAAATTTATTTGCCCAACAACAGTGGAGCTTTCATTTAAAGTCACAGAACATTCAATTCTATCTAAAGATCCAGGGTATTTTTTTAAAGCTTTGTCTGTTAAAAAAAAAAAAAAAAAAAAGGGGAAAAAAATGTGCACCACTTGGAAGTGATAGAAATAATGGATGCAAGGCACAGTCACAAAGTTATTTTACCTTCATAATCAAGAGTCCCTGTTACGGCTTTAACAGCGTGGATTTTTCCTAACCATTTTGCCTTCCTAGCGCTCCACTCATCATCGAAGCGTAATCTATTTTGCACTCTCACTTCGACCGTTTTGCAGTTGGGCGCTATCTTTGCAGTTATCCCAGCTGGACTAAAGGAAAATCATTATCATTGAATGCAAATGCAGTCCTAAAATCCAGTTCCTGTAAGCAAGATTTCCTGAGAAGTGGTTGATAGCAGAATTTGGCTACAAGCAAAACTCCTGCAAGTCCTTCATCGATATTCTCTCTCTTTCCTGTCTTCCTTACCAGGGTTAATGTTAGAAAAAAACAGAAATCAAGGTGATGAAAACAACAGAAGGTACGGAGCACTTATCTTTTTGCTGGAAGCTGGTCTGAAAATTAGCTGGAATATTCTTTATCATGAGATTTCCAGCTCCCTGCTTGGTTTCCTATGGACAAGAAATACTCACAAGACAATCCTTCCTCTTGATGTCTGCAATAATGTGACACAGTATCCATAAAATGGGAATAATAATCCTTAGTTGCCCTTTTAAAGTGCTTTTCTCAGTGTTGGGTACAGGAACCTGGGTAAAGTCCTTGGGAATTCAACATTCATTTTGATCATTGTTATAAGCCACTGTAGTCTGGTATCAAATGAAGGCTGAAATACAGCAACAGGAAAATATGATCTAAATTTGTTAGAGACAAAAAACACAGGCTCAGAGATGATTCCTGGGGGAAATGGAAGCCAGCAGAAAGCGATTCACTTCTCTCAGTCTCATTTTTTAAATTCCATTTACCTTCCTCACCGCCAGGGAGGTAAAAACGCTCTTGCTCGCAAAACTTCCTCCCCTTCCACATCTCCCAGGGCCCATCCAGAGGTGCTCAGCACACCCGCATCTCACTCTGTCATGGGCTCTGGGCATGGACATCCAGCAGCGGGTCCTGGTGCCTCGCTTCCTGCCTGCTCCCTCCTCTTCCTCCATTCCCCAAAAGGCTGGGAGAAGGAACCGATAGTCACCACGGTGAAGGTGAAGGTGGCACTCACAGCCTTCCCCCGAGCACCAGGCAGGATCAGGATGGGGAAAGGCAGCTCCTAGGCGGTGGTTGACGGTGCCCCCGAAGTCAGGAGCGAGGGAGACAGGCTTGGTTCCCGGGAGATCTGGGAGTGCAGAAAGGCTGAGCGAAGTGCAGGAGGGTGCTACCTGCCAAGAGAGCCAGCAGATCAGGTAGTCAAACTGTGGAGAAGAACACGGGAAGGAAAATATGGGGCAAGTACCCTAATTTTTTCCATGTGGGGATACTGACACGGAGCAGCACTGCAGAGGATGACATGTGTCTATGAAAGAAACTTCTTCCCTAACTGAATTTATTATCAAAATGCCCCTGAGGCTGGCATTTAATTTCAAATAGAGCTTAAGTAATCAGACATCTATGTCTGGGAGCTGTGAAAGTCTGAAGCCTGTTGTGTTGCAAGAGACAGCTATATCTTTAACATCAAAAATTAACTTAAAGTTCAGAGAAAAATGTGTTTCAAACTTAAGAAAAGTGATGCATTTATATATCCATATCAGAGTCTAGGCCAAGAAATGAACTGTCCTTTTAAACCTTTACATCGCAAATAGCCCTGAGTGATGAGGATGGCGTAAAGCATCAGATCGCAATGCCCAGACCAAGGAGGGAGCAGTTATTTCTCCCCACCTGAGCCTTCAAATCCTTGCTGCAGTCACGATCCAGTTTGCCCAGTGGGAGGAAGAGCAGTTCTTTGCTTGGAATGGGAACAAAATGCTTTCAAGGTTTTGCCTTTCAGCATACATGCTACAAATTGTGGCTTAATTCTCACTATCAGGAGTGGTAACGAATAAATAGGCACATCTCAGGAAAGGCCATGAAGAGGTGCTCTGAAGCAGAAGTGCTTTATATAGAAAGGAAACCAAGGCACGGAGTCGGAGGGGGCATACACAAGCAAGAAAGCAAAGGAAGTATTTTGTCCATTGGATCCCCAGGGCTTCTGCTTCTGAATTCAAAAGAAGCATCAAAATAGGGACATTCACAAATTCCTCCTGCTGCATCTTTTTTGCATGTTTTAAACACAATGTATCAAACAGGCAGGTAAACATTCACAAACCTCGAAATAAAGAGGCATCTGGTTAAGGACCGAACAGGTGTTGCAAATATGCTCGCACAGTTGTCAAGGCTTTTCCATATATTGATATTTTGGAGATCCCATCTTTTTGTTTTTATTTTATGAGGACATCTGCAACATTTTTTGTCTGTGCTGCTGCGTGCATAGTAGGAGAATCATAGAATCAGTAAGGTTGGAAGGGACCTCTGGAGATCATCTAGGTGGGAAGAGGTATATTTTAAACTGCAGTTTTCCTATGGGCCAAAGCCAAGTTGAGTATGGATTAAAACTGTGTTCATCTGTTATTTACTAAAAGATGTTCTCGTTTGCATAATGGCTTGGCACTCTCAGACCAGTCTGTTACTTTTGATGCAGTATCTTCCTCATAGAAACATGGAAGAAAATAAAAATGATTCCTACAGTCCATCATTTTTTTAGAATAATGTCCAGGAGGCCAAACAGCCCAAGTGTGAGGATGTTCCTGTTTCCCAAGAACTGCTTGAGACCTCCCAGGTTAGACTTGCCGTACTCGAGTGAGGATGGGGCTCTAGAAACTAGCTCGGACACTGTCTCTGTTTTACCTAAAATAACATGATATTCATATTCACATATGAACTTAGAATTTTGTGAATAGTCAATCCAGCCCCTTATAAGTCACATTCCAGTGAATTTTCTGCAGGAGTAAACTAGGCTTTTAAAAACACAAAGAGGAAAAAGAAAATTCTCTGATAAACATCCAGCTGGAGGTCCAGAGAAATGTATTTCTCACCATAAAGGGGATACATTGCGCTAGCTTTCCTCAGCCGAGAAGTCCCTTTGATTTCATATAGCATCACTGTATTTGAGTGAAGTCAAATATGCTTTGGCCTGAGGAACCATGCTAAGCAGGTTTCTTAGAAATAGGCTACACCATTGTAGTAGGCTTTAGAACTCGTTTCTTACAAGAGGAGCTCTTCTAAAATGCCGTTTCACACCAGCTGGGGATGTACTCCTTAAGAACAAAGGAAACAAATTACAGCTAGTCCCTAAAGACGAATAGCTGGCATTTCCTCCCACTTGTGCCTCCACCAAGGCAAAAATAGCTATGTTCAGGAGACGTCACACACGGATGAGGATTCAAACCATTCTCAGAAGCAGAATGCTGTTTTGCCACAGGACTATTTCTGAGAGATCACCGAGATGCCGCACTTGTGATTCTAACAGGCTGGATACAATAACATACAGATCTCTAAGTGCTTTCAATTTTTATAGGACACCTCTCAGTGGAAGGGCTGCGCTTGTCGGCTCAAGGGATAAAGCGCTTGTGAAGTTGCATTCCCACAGCCAGATGGGACCTGGGACTGTGTCCCTTAGCTGAGAACCTTGCCTTTCAAATCCTGTCTAGGTAAATTACCTTTCCAGGGCTGGGTATTTCCTTTTTGGAGATTCCTTGGGAGGAACCTAAAGGGAATTGACTTACTTCTTAATGGCTCGATCAGACAAGGAGGAAGGAAACATGTACTGGTCCAGTGGGAGGCACCACTTCAGGCAGTCAGCATCCTGCAATTCTTCCAAGTCGGTGAATCATAGCACTTTAACTCTCTTTCAAGGGCAAACTTCTTCCTTTCAGATAGGGCCAAGGTAGCAAAGACAAGGCCTAAAATAGTCCCAGCCAACATTTGGCTTTGAAAACAATTTCAAAGAGTCACTGCCTACTGCTAGGAAGAAGTCTAGCCTTGATCTAGAAGAACTGGACAAAGAATGCCTCTTTGAGTCTAAAGTCTTGAAAATAAGGATCTCTTCAAAAAATGAAAATCAGTCATAAGATTTCCTCAATATCTCTGCACACAACTCCATGGAAACGCACAAAAAATAAAGCTTGCCTTTTCTTCTTGTTGTTGGAGATTATAAATCATCTGATACCTACCAAATTTCCTGTTATCATTATATTATATTATATTATATTGTATTGTATTGTATTGTATTATTTTGGAATAAAAAACAACTAGAGACCTTACTACAAAGAAAGTCCATGTTAACACTTCTGTATCTCTACTATAAACAGGGCCATGCCTCCAGGCATTGTTCTGTGCTTTTCTTTAAAAATTGCTTCACCTCCTCTAGCTGATGGGTTCACATTTACATTTTGCTCTCAGTTCTGTTTCCAGTTCAGAACTATGCTTTTCCAGATTAACTACAGCTTCCAGACTTTTTGTAAAGCTAATTTCTAGTGGTTAGACATTCACAATAAGTTAGGGCATCCTATCCATCAGGACGTGGGGCCTCTATAAAAAGTGAAGAAAATAGCTGGATAAGTGCTTCAGTGCTTCTTCAGGCTCCTGGAAGGGGATTTGAATATGATAATGGTAAAATATATTTCTACAGATAATAACTTATATCTAATGGGAAGAACTTAAAAACAGGTCAGGTGGTAGGAGCTTAAAGTTGCAATTCAGATGCCAGAACTAGAAAAAGGTCTCCATTTGGTCTGACCTCCTCATAAGAGGTAATGTCTAAGGTTACTTTGAGTTCAACTCTAGTGTGTCCTGGCAAAGTGACAACAAATAGAAGCCAAGGAGACAAATGAGGAGAGTCTTGTGCCTTGTCCTTAGAGAGACTTTTTGTTTTTCAGCAGAGTCACAACATTTCTCCTAAGATGGAATCCAGATTCCTCTATTCTTGACTAGTTACATCCTCTGGTAAAGTTCTGTAAAAGCTTTTTCTTCCTTCCCTAGGCTCCAGTAATAGTAATAATTGATTAATTGATTCAAGACAAAAAAGATGAGCTGTATTTCTGGCAGAATTCACAGTGAACCAAAAGCTTTCTATACAAAAGATATTTGAAAATGAATTATGAGAGAAGAGCAGGAATGATAGCACTCTCTTTCAATAAAAAGGAGGAATATTGGGTTAAAACTCAGATGTTTGAACCCATTTCCTTGCAGATGTTACTGATAGTATCAGTTAATAAAATCAAAAGATTATTAAGAGTCAAATATACTTCCCTGCATTTATGCTGCTTGTATAACCTTTTGCAAATTAGCCCATCTCAGCAGTAGAAGTAGTGAGATTTTGCTACAAACCTGAACTGTCTGGCATTCAGACACTACCCCACTGTTTCACAGGATGCAACAGTAAAAGAAAAGCCATGCATTAAAAGCAAATAGAAAAATGGTTGACATCAGAAACATTTTTCTATAGCAATGTTCATATGAAATTGAAATAAATGTTCGAGATAAATGGCTAATCTACATTAATATGACCCTTGCAGGAATTAAAATTCATTCTATATGAGCAGAAAGAGATTTTTCATTCTTTTAAAATAATTGTTTAAAAAATATCCCAGTCCAAATTATGGACGTCAAGCCTACAAAATGTTATTTTTAAACATCAAGCTGTTTTCTTTTACTTAGAGAGAAGCCAAGGAATAAACTGCTAAATATAGTTTAGATGTTGGAAACAGTGACACAACCTTCATTCTCTTGGTGCTGTAAAATATGTAACTTTAAATATAAATTTTACAGAACAGTATTTTGCTCAACAGAGATTTCATTTCACTGAGTGAATCACATTAATAACACTTAGCTTATATAGTGCTTTTCATCTGTGGATCTCCCAGCACTTCACAAAACGTAAATTCATTACTAATATTTTACAGAGATGCAATAAAGGGATTTGCTGAAGGTTACACGGTGAATTAGTAGCATAGCTGCCGAAGGAATGAAGTCCCAAAATCTTGTTCCTTACCTGTTAGAACACTCTGACCCACACATTAATTGTTTTTTGCTTTTCTTTCAGCATGTGTCAGTGGAAAAGCATCCTGAGAATTTAATTTATGATCAAGTAAAGCAAGTCAGGTATCACGCAGTATTTTGTGATTTAGCCACATAACATTCATGTGCCATATTTATCATTGTAATGTCTACGTGGACAACTGAGAAAGCTAGGTGTGAAACTCTGTGCAGCTATACACAGAACAGCCCCTGGCAAAGGAACCTGCAGCTGAATGAGGCAAAGAAGCAAAAAGTAGAAATACATATGGTACTGAGCATGAGACAAGCCTCCAGTTGAGTTTAGTTCTCAGATTTAAATTTTTTTAGATTACCTTGGGGAAGAACAGCTTGGTAGAAAGATAACGTAGAGAGAAAGAAGAGATAGAATGAGAGGACAGATATAGGAGAGGCCTGAATAAAACAAAAATAAACAACAGAGGAACTGTTCGGAGTGAAACATGATCCATGGTCATGGTTTTCTGTGAGAACTTCTCCAGCATCAGTCTCAACACAGTTTTCGCATCTTCCTTTCTAACTTGGGGGCTGTCTTATCCTGTGGGGTAGGGAGAAAGAAGATATAAGAGATGAAGAAATTCATGAGTAAAGTGCTTTGCAGCCATTACTTGAAACTCCTCCCCAGACAGCTCTTTGGTGGGCCCGGGGACAAAAGTTGATGGACTCAGACCAGTTCCTAAAAGATAGCTATCTTCTTCCTAGACATTATCTGACATTGATACGAATTTAAAAGAAGACAATAAAAGGCATCACCCCCTACAGGACTAGTGACTGAGGCATAAATGGCAAGTGGGGTTCTGGAAAGAGGTTGTGGACCTACCCCAGTTTACTATATTCTTCAAAGGACCTCCGATCTCCAGAACTGGGGACTTAGTATTTTCCACCTGAAGTTGAATTTGAAAAAAACTTTAAAAGTAGAAGTAGAATATCTGGTAAACATAGGTTGTGATCTTGAGCTTAGCCTCTTTGATTTTGAAAAAGAAAAAAAAGATCTCTTCCTCAGGTGTCTTTCTAAGTTCTGAACTTTAATAATCAAAGAATTGGATTCTGGCTTCTCCAAACTCAAGTGACATTGAAGTAAATTTGGAGGAAGTATTTAATTTATAAGAGTCACGCTGGATTTGTGTAAACGTAACTGAGAACAGAATCTGTCTGAAGAACCAACATGTCTAAACATACTTGCATCAATTCCTAGAATTCTTGAAGAGGAAGGAAAAAAAAAAGAAAAAGGTTTTCTGATAGTTCATTTACTGACTTTCTTTTAGCTGCACAACAAAATTTTACATATCATGCCCAAATCTGATGTGGAGTAGAGACTCTCCACATAAGTAGAATTAATTAGATCATTGATTCACACCAGTTGAAAATCTGGCCTAATATTCTGCAGTACATGTCAATATTATTATACAAACAATAGGATTTGCTTAACAAAAATACAACTCTGGTCTTTTCAGGTATCACTGATACTTGATTGTTTCGAGTATTGGCTTTCTGACAAGCTTTGGAATGAAGCCATTTTTATTAATTTAGTTATTTTTGCTGATATAAAAGGTCGTCTATCATGTTAATGATGTATTGGTCTGTGGTACCACCTAACAATAATTACAGAATGTTCCTAATAGTAAATCATTGTCACAATCAGAGCTCACTACAACAACCTTTTGTTGAGCAATAGCATATATTAGGTGAACAGCAATACACCTTTATGCTTACCAATTAAAGGATCCCACACATACAGAATTTCCATGAACTCCAGATTGAAATATCATGAATTATGAACTGCTGCTCACAAAATCTTGTTAGGTATATGACTTGCTGCTAATGTTTAACTTGTCAGATCATTTATATGTATCTTTTCAAGTATAATTGGAGCTGCAGACAGATTTCCCAGTCTGTCAAATCAGAAGTGTTTGCAAAATTTCAGAGGATGGGGGCTTTGAAAATAGACATAAATAAATATTTAAAAGACCAGTTAATCTATTCAGAATGCAAATATGCCCTGTCGCTCTATTGCTCGATTCAGATAGTGATAGTATTTCTTATTCTTTTATCAGTTTGGTAAAAATTGTAGAAGGATTTTACTTTAGGAAAGAAGTTTCCAAACTCTGATGTCTGGTAGCACCAGAATTACTGGTTGGTCAGCTGCAAGAACATTTGGTCATGTCCTGCTGGATTGTATTTTTTTATTTGCATCTGCTGAATATTATTAACATGTAGCAATAAAGCAGAGGAGATACTTTTAGTACTTAATTATTCTCATGGGGTTGCCCCATGAAAATACGTGACAAAGAAGAAGCAGGTTCATGAGTCAGTCCACCTTAAAATGGGCACTGAACCACAAATAAACTTAAGAATCCCTGCTTTGAAATATTCCCTCCAGGTGGTTTTAGAGGCCCAGATTTTATCAGTTTAATTGTGTCCTTCCCTTAACTCAGCACTACCCTGTAGAGGAGAAGGGCTAGAGCTGTCACCGGTGGCATGCCTACCCGAAGCCTCTACATCCTGGGCCGCACAAGCCCCGTGACACCTAGATTAGATAGATTAAACCAAACCTGAAAACAGATCTTTCTGGAGGTTCGGAGGTTTTATTCTCATGCTGCTTCTTGCAATGGCTGGTCACAGCCAGAGCAGGTTTGCCAGAAGACCATGAGATATCCCGTTCCTCCTGACTGGAAACCTAAATCACGCAAAATCTCAGGAGAGAGTCTGTCCTCTTCAGAGCTCAAGCCCCATCGCACAGATGCAACAGTCTGATCCGGTTCCAGTAAGGAATGTCTTCCGAATGCTTTTCCACACTGAACTGTTAAGCCTTCTGCCCTCTGAAAAGAAAAAGGAAAGAAAAAGAAAGCAGAAAGAAAGCAGAAAGGCGAGCTGCCAAATGGGCGCTCTACTCCTCCCAGATGCCTCAATTATCTCTCCTAGGCCTCTGCAACGCCACACACCACGTCAGGAGCAGCGGAGGGACTACCAAGGAGTAATTAAACCTCTTATTGCTTTGCATGGCTGAGTAGTTTTCATAACAGCACCGCACAAAACTTGAGATTCACAGATTTTTATATAAGCTCCTCAACATTTCTGCTTCCCTCTCTCTCCTTTTTTAATTTCAACCGTTAGAATAAACTTTACTGTGAACTGCTGGGAATAAGAGGATTTGAGCAGGCAAATGCTAAGATGATTGTTCATTAAACCCAATGACTTTGAAACTGCCTCTGTGTCAATTAAAATAAAAACTGTCAAATGCTTTAAAAAAGCAGCTTTGTATAATAGGAACTCTGTGGAGTTTATTGGCAAAGAGAGACGTTTCGAGAGGTTGTACAGAGGAAAATAATATGTTGTACTTAGGAATGTTGTCCCAGTCTCTCCTGATTCATCCTCAGGAAAGAAAATTGTTTGTAACTTATACATCATTATACACGCACACGTTTGCTGGACAGCGAGAGAAAGAAGGATTCTGGCCTTTTACTTCTGTTTTGGTAGTGCTTTTTTTCCCAAGCTAACAATTAGGATTAATTGTCAACTTATAAACCACCGGGTTTTGTTTTGTTTTGTTTTTAACTGGATGCAGATTTAACACTTCGTATAAGTTAGAAATGCCGTTTTGTTACAGTAGCCAACCAATCCGACAGGGGATCTTCACGCCTGCGTGTCAAGTGTCAAACATAAAATAGCTGTAAAATGGGATAATAAAAAGCGTGTTACTATAGGATCCTGACAGCCCCGGCGCTCGACAATTAAAGAGCCTTCGTAACAATTAACAAAATTGAAATCAGGTTTAAGAAGTAAGCGTGGGTGGGTGGGTTGGACGTGATGGAAGTGCCGTCCGGCTATAAATACCCTCCTTCCTCTGTAGCGTGTGGCCATTTCTGAGCAACGGGGAGACAGAAGCACGGCGGAGCAACCTGGTCCCTTCGGAAGAAACGGCGCCGGGTCCTCCAGAGGGCAGTGAGGAGAAGGGAGGGGGAAAACCTTAAAAATAAAAAAAAAAAAAAGAGGAAAAAAAAAAGGAGAGAGAGA
The DNA here is from genome assembly GCF_028389875.1 of Rhea pennata. Taxonomy (NCBI): domain Eukaryota; kingdom Metazoa; phylum Chordata; class Aves; order Rheiformes; family Rheidae; genus Rhea; species Rhea pennata. Next base: position 6,230,196 of record NC_084672.1, on the reverse strand, counting down.
AAGAAAATTCAAATGTCACTGCCCCCGTACCCACGCTCGCCACCCACCCCTCACCATGTTCTGTCCAGAAGAAAAATCCCTCAGCCGCAATGGTTGTTTTTATTAAATTCTCCTCAATAAAAAGCTCAGGCAGGATTTATTAGGTACTCAGGGCGGACGTTTAGTATTTCGCCAGTTATTAAGTGAAAATCAATAGAAAGCAAAGAAAATGGAAGTCACTGCACTGTTAGCACGCTGTTGTCGCCCAGATATTATGTCGGCTGTCTTGTAGATTCATGACAGACGAAAGCGGCCGGGAGAGAACTCTTTCTGCTTACATTGCAGGAGCCAAAGTGGGGTTATTCATTAGATCAGGCAGCTGGCCAGATGGATTTCCAGTTCAGTTTTACCATTTATCTTAAAAACGCCTGTATCGAGTGAGAAAGAACACTGATATTATGTGATATCGATGGCAGCTTTATGTATCTAAATCAGGATTTATTGTTATTTTGTTCTGAAGACCTTTTTTTCTCAAGAAATACCATTTCACTGGAAGAAAATAATAGCTAAAACCTTGTCAAAGATAACCTTTCATGTTGTTCGTGCACCGCTGGCTGTAAAACAAATAGAACCCAGGGTATAAATAGGTTTAACCACATCCTTACAAATCATTCCCTTTAGAATTTTCTTTCTTTCCTTTTTTTTAAAAAAAAAAATTTACAAATGTGAGTTTTGGTCATTAGTTGTTTTTCTTGCTGGTAATTTAGCTATAAATAATGTCAGCATTTGTTTTAATTGCATTAAAAAGCATTAAAAGTTTTATGTTTCTGGAAGGCCAGAGCAGAAGGATTTTTTCAGTGGGTGGGTTTGGGGAAGAATTTTTGGGAGGTTTTTTTTTTTTTTTTTTTGTCTTTTGCTTTTTTTAAAGCCTCCCTCTGTGTTACCAAACTTTTCACCCAGATCATCACAACAGAAGCAACAACAGCTGTTCTATCATATAAAAATGTGTTTTTAAGACAGAGGACCAGATCGCTGAAAGAGATTAGCTCCTAGTTAGGCATCTCTAGGACGCGTGCAGCTTTTCAAAAGTTCTCCACATTCAGCGAATTCCATTTTCTCCAGATTGTAGAGCACTTTTGCAAACAGGAGTGATTTATTCTTGCCCTAATCAGGAAAGGAGGACTGTTTGGCCTGAAAATCTTCTTCCCTGCAAACATACGATTGAAATGGCTGCAGCATGAAGCCCTCCTCACCTTCCCAATATACCACGCACTGGTTTTGAACCCTATGTAAATAGGCGCTACATTCAGCAATCTTTGACTCAGCAGCTGTGGATAGTGCCAGGTCTAATTAACAGTGCAGACACAGAATGGCTCAGTGGTGGCAATCTCAGCATCTGCCACTCTTTTACCATTTTTCACTTGTTGGTCCACAGATAAAGCTCTACATTCAATAACCTAATAGCCCAGGAGTCAAAAATGGGTTAAAATAAAACCCATGTTGCCAGTCTTTAAATTATTTTTAATTATTTGTGGACACTGGGGTTGGGATGAATGTCCTTTAAGGTAAGAGTAAGCCAGTGAAGATGTAGGTGTGACTGCTCACTGATTAAATAGAAAAAGGCCCGATGGGGATGTGAAGTAGCTGGAGATAACAACCATCTCCGTGGCTCAGGCCATCCTTATGCACGGACACTTTTCGGTTCCTTTCCCACAGGAAAGGCTCTTCTCTTTCCCTGTCCCAGCCAGGCTTTGCTCCCACGAGGGTCCCCTCGCAAGACTCTCGCTGCAGCATATTTGTCATGACTCCAACAGCAGCTTCAAAACATGGCTTGCAGTCAGTCATCCTTCAAAGGGTGTGAAGCCTGCAGAGCACAGGAAAAAATAAAAGCGATGATTTGAATCAGGCAGATACACGCAAGAGAACTTATAAAGTTGTAAACAGCATTGCCACCCTGGCAGGAAGAAGGGGAGCGCGTTGCTTTTACAGTTTTTTCCTCTTTTCCTTTGGAGGGTGTCAGCCCGTCACCGTTGCACTGACACGCTGGAAAGTTTCCCCTAGCTCAGATATTTTTCTAGGATCTTTGAGTTTTTAGATTCCCTTTGAACCCGCTGTACCACGGGAAGAGGAAGCCATTCCAGCTCGGATGGAGTCACACAAGTGTGCTCTTCCCCTGCCCACAGCTCCGCTATTGTTATCCCACAGGCACTAAATCCTGGCCACCTCCGCTGCAGCTACTTGGAGGGGTAGCAGCAAAAGCAGGAAATTTTTCTCAGCTACAAAGCGTTTCTCCCTTCTTTTCAGAAAATCCTTCAAATAGGGGGCAGAGAAAGCATTTAATTGCTACACATGCCAATTTTTCAGTTTAGTGAGGCTTGCTTGTGCTCAAACATCCTCCTTTCAGAGTCACTTAAAGTTAAACTGGACACTGTGAAAATCAGTTTCTAGTAAAGGCGCCTGAAACTGTTGCAGCAAACTGCAGCATTCACACCCAAATTATTTTTAAAATGACCCTTTACCTGGCATATTAGATGCTGCTACTTAGATTCATGCAGACTACTTACAAGATACAGGGCTGATTTAATGCAAGCAGAGGCAGCACGGCCCTACCCTTGTAGACACTTGTAAATATTTTTCTAGAGACCTGGCTGAAGTCCCTGTCAATAAGACGATACAGCAGAGATCTGAATCTGGGAGACCCAGGTGAAAGCAGAAGACCATTTGCAGCAGGTTTAGGGTTCACACAGCTATAGACCCCAGATTGATGCAATTCTGCAAAATGTTTCTCATTTTGTTTGTATTCATCATCACTCAAAACACGTTTTTAATGAGTAAAGTCTCACACGAAATAAAAGCAATCAACAAACCTCTCTATACAGTGAAAAACTGGAGTCATGTTTAAATCTCTGTTTTGCTTGATTTCTTTTGGGGACTTAAATTTGTGTTCCCTACAGTGGCCCAGCTGAGTTTAACAAGCACGAGGTATTAGTTGCTCTGTGATGGAAACATCTTTCTCTCCTTTTGGCTGAAGTGACATGTAATGGTCAGGTAACTCCTGAGATAATTTTTATGCAATCATATACATTTTACCAAAACATTTTGACATCTGCAACATTATATTTTTCCTTTGTTTTTGTTAGAAAAAATATTACATTGGCTTTTCTTTCTTGCTAGCCATCTCCAGTGTTATCTTCTATAACACTGCTAATTCTGTATCTATATGTAATAAACTGAGCCATCTTTGCTACAGAAAGTTTACTTGCCCAAATATGCTTTATTTCTAACCAATTTGTATTCACTTTTCTTAAATTTGTGTTTAATGCCACATTTACAATGAAGCTCAGGGAAATAGAGCACATCCCATTTTCTTCAAGGTGGGAATTTTGTCTTCCCCTAGATGAGTATTGCATACAGGGTTTTCAAAAATTTAGCCTTTTAGCAGCAAGACATGCAAATACAGATTTTTCCAATATTTTGCAGCTTCCTATATGCTGATGTCGAGCATTTAAAAGGGGCTTTGCTCTGTTCACATCCATGGGACAGACAGCTTCCAGGTCTATCCTCTGCTTCTCTCTGATGCCATCCTCAGTGCCTCTCTACCTCCTTCTCTCCTTCTCACATTTGCACCTCTGAGGTTTGCGAAGACAGCCAGACTAACGCTGCAAACTCTACCAGGAGGCCCTGGCAGTCTGTACAGTGTTGGCCAGAGTTTTCCACATCAGTCCCTAGGCAGATAAAACAAATGGCATCTCTCCAAGCAGAACTCAAAACCCAGATGAAGTTTTTTCCTCTCCCTTAATTCTCCCAGTTTACTCATTAGTTTTCTCAGTGAGAACATAAAAAAAAAAAAAAAAAAAAAAAAAAAAAAAAAACTAACACCTGATTTGATTAGATCAAGGCTTGCTTTTCGTTTTTTGAGAATTGTTAATAAAATCACACTTCTAAAAAAAACAGGATGGAATGTAAATGCTGCACTAATTTAATTACACTTTGGCGCTGGGAGACACTAATGTAAATATTCTGGTGAGTAGACCTAAGACACTTGAAGTAATTACTTAAAGGCTTCCTTTCAAAGAATCTCCCCCTTTTTATTAAATGCCTTTTAACATTAGCACTTTCTTCCTGACAAATTAAATGAAATTTCATTACTCTCCCTGACTTAATGGCATAAGGCTGCCTGCTGCAAGAGCGAGTTAACCCTCTCTGGCCGAAAGACACAGAGTTTGTGTGTTCTGGTCAGCTCCATGCGTCACCACGCGGGAACATCCTCCCTTCTGCCGCCGTCACCCTCGTAGGTGGCTGCTCGTTTCGCTTTGCACCCTGTGTCCATGAGCGTCCTGGCTTTCAGCTCAGGGCTGTTTGCAACCTAGATCAGCTGCTAGACACAGGATGGTCTCCCCAGCTCTGCAATTTCTCCAGGTTTTGAGAAATGCAGGTTGAGGCTGGGAGCTGAGCCCACAGGAACTTTAAGAGACATGCCCTTAAAATTCACATCCTTTAGGAGGCTTTTTGTAAAATTAGTAGAGATCTGATAAGAGATTCTGATTCATTCTCATTATTGAGTCCGGTAGCTTAAGAGCCCAGCATTTCCTGATCCTACAAAACTTCTAAAATATCGCAAACAATTCAGGACCCACGAGCACCTTTAACATCAGTAGGAATACACACACAAAGAAATGACAGAGAAGCAAGGTTGCCAATCAGCATTTGTGTGTCCAGATTTACTTTTTGATCAAAGTCCACTTGGCCAGTCCATTTTGTAACTTTTTTTTGACACTCCTCATTGATTTCTCTCTAAACTAAACAAAAATCAGGCTAGACATCTCTCTCCTGTTTTATTTACCTATTCACATAGCCTCCACAAGTCCCACCAGGTCAGCCTCCTGGCATGTGAACTTGTGACAAACTTGGTGCCACGCTGGTTATATACTCTCCCCATAGTAATAGGAGCTGAGCGCAGCTTTTAAAATACCTGTGAGAGCAGACACTGTGTTTGCAAAAGTAAGCAAAGAGGCCGCGAAACAGTAGCTCTTTGTGTACTGCACTGCCCCGAAGGCAATCATATGCTTGGAGTATCTCTTGAAACATGCCTCCCCGAGGTGGGGAGAGCCCTGGTGGGACCGGACGCCCACGGTCCTCCCCAGAGTTTGGTGTGGGAGGCTGCAGTGATTTCATCGCTCCTTCGCACCGGCCGCTGTGCCTCGGACACCTTTTGACGCAGCACGGCCACCACTGCGGCAGCCGTTATCCGCAGGGCGCTGCCTCGTTCTTTTTTTCTTCTTCTTCCCTTGCCCTGTAATTTTGAGATTACCAAAGGACCATTTGAGAATAAGCCAGCCACCAGCTGTCCCGCATGTTGGCACTTCCTATGGTATACTTTTCCCGCTAATGTGTTATCGTTTGCATTATTGTCGCACCAGGATCCTGCTGTACGAGAATAGGTATAAACAGAGCAGAAATACAGGGTCTTCCCTGCAGGGCTTGGTCACTGCCTCCAGCCGGAGCAGCTGGAGGGCAGATGGCTGCAACATAACATCGCTGCTACCTCCCGGCTGACATTCACGGCCAGTGTTCAAGCACATAAGCAAACTCGCGCTGTTTTAGCTGAGTTGAGAAGCTGGCCTTACATATAAATAGATAAAAGAGCTCAGCTGCCACCTCCAAATCAATCCTGTCCTGCCTGTTGAAGCTGCCAACAACGGAGAAAATTTATGCTAGTTTTAATAATGGCTTTAAAAAGTTCTTTGATGAAAAATCACTTCTGGGTCTGCCTCTTTTGAGCACGCTTCACTCATAGGACATGAGTTACCGATGCCAAGTTCCATCTTATCACAGATGTCCTTTTTCAGAACGCGGCGTATTCGGAACTGAAAACAAGGACCTTGCAAACTCAAGTTCACATGGAACATTTTTTTTGGCAGGGTCCATAGGTCAGCCTATAAAGAAAGAAAATATCTCTGTTTTCTACTGCAGAGTTATCAGATTTTTGCAAAGAGAGCTTTCTCCTCTTGTGAGGTCCAGGTAAAAGTTCACCCATTCCCTGGCTGCTTGCTTCTGACAAACAAAAATTAAGGACCTGAAAATAACTATTTTATCTGAAAAAATGCTAAACATCCCAAAACAAACATTCAACTGTGCCGCTGCCAAATTCCACAAGTAAAAGAGCTGCAGGCCGAGACAGCTCCTGTCTCGCTGGGGAATAATGGGTAAAGTTTGGCCAGCTGCCCCATCCAGGCCTTCGGGGACCTGCAATCCAATTGCGGTGTCTTAGCGGATGTGAATTTCAAGGTTACACCTGGGTGTTCAAGGGCAGGGCCAAGTGTAATCGGCACTTAGATCATAGATTAATCTTATTTGCCATCTATTAGGTTTGATTCCTGCTTCCCGCTCTCCCTCCCTAAAGCCAGGATTATTGTGATAGTTTAAGATAATGGATTCTAACGGAAGAAAGGTCACGCAGGCATTGAGATTTGGAACCTTAAGATAATATGATTAATCTAAAAGCTTCTTTCTAAAAGGGGAGGGGATACTCTCATACGTTTAATTGAGGGGAGAGAGAGAGGGAGAGAGGGATGGAATTAGCAACATGAAAGGAGGAGTGAAGGATCTTACTTTTTGTCAACTGCAATTAATTAACATAGTGAAGAAAGAGTTTACATTCATTTTCAAGCTGATAAACCACATTCTCTTTTTTTTTAATCCCTAAAAGTGCAATTTATTTTTGTAGTTTCATTGAAAATCATTAAATGCTAATAAACACGCGTATTGATTTTCACAGATACATACATGACAAGTGTGAAAGATTTGGAGCACACACACACACATACACGTATAAATTCATACACCGAGGGATGAAAATTGCTATATGAATGAGGTATTCAAGTATCAGGTGCTTGGCTTTTATGGGTACTGTAAGAAAGCTCTACAACAGAGAAATAGATTGTAATAAGCTTATAGTAGAAACCAAAATGTTCTGGGGACTGTAGGGAGAGACTCACTGTCCCAAAGAACCAGCAATACTATATTACTGTGTAGTATTACATAATAAAACCTTTTCTTAGTTGTTTATATTGCTTGAGATTACCAAATAAAGGAGTTTAAGAATAAAGAAATAAGTTCTTTGTTATATATGCTGTTTATTTATTTGGACATTCAGACAACCAAACCTAAAAAATCAAATCATATCCTTTTGCTCTGCACATGGAGTTTCAATACCATAGGAATTATTTTATATATTTTTGAAAAATATCTGTCTCATTTCTGTTTCATTTTTAAATCATAAAAATATTACTCCTAAGATTTATAAACACCCACCAAACAGCAATAAATGTATTACAAGCACAAATCAGAATTATTATCATCAGCCATGTAAATACTACAACCCAAGCCACCCATAGACTAAAAATAACAGAAGTCAAATATTTTAACTGACTCTTGGTTTTGAGTTCTTTCAGATGCGCAAGCTCAATCCTCAAGCTTTCCTCCCTGCTTATGTGGGCTAGAATTTCCCTCTTCCCATCAAAAAAATTAAAATGGGATATACACACAATGCTGATCTCACTACATGGGACTCTAGGCAACTCCCTACAAATCATAGGTTTGTGAAAAAAATCACTAGAGTTAGGAATACTGTAATATTTCTTTACTGGAGGGAACTAGAGGTGTTTTTTGTCCTTCTGGCTTCTGTTAGATGGATTTAGGAATCTTCAGTCACATTACCAGAGGCTTTGCAGACCAGCCTCATAATTTGAGCAGTCTAAAATGCCCCCACTCACTCCTACTGCATGGACATCACCTGCACCCGCTCTCCACAGGGCGCCCCTCATGCCGGGTGCAGAGTCGCGCTCCTTCCACCACCCCTGGGCTGGCCTCCAGGAGCACGATGTCAACAAGCAGCACACGACTCTTGCAGTCCTCCGCTTTAATAGTTCAGGGCTACTTTCATCCCTTTCCACCGTATAGCCCCTCAGATCCCACAAGAAAACAGGGGTAGAAATCCCTTTCTCCCTGACCTTGCAGTCTGACTAAGAACTACTGGCTGGATTATTCCTAGAAACTCCAGAACCAAACCAAGTGTCACTGCTGCCGTGGCTGAAGGGTAATGTAATTAGAACTTGAGCTACGACTGCTTAATACAACCTGTAATAATAATATATGTCTATCATCATTCAGAGCTATTCTAAGACTTGAAACAGTATTAAAAGCCATAGGAAATAATTAGTCGTGAAGAGGAATCATGAGTTCCAGGGTGCAGTATTCACACAAGGACCAGCTGCAGATGGCTTTAAAAATGACTGTCTCCAGCATATGCCATCGTTGCAAGATCATCTATGGATAAGTTAATATAAGAAAAGATAAAAATCCCTGGAATGGATTAAGCTATATATTAAGCTATATAATTCTGTGGATCACTGAGGTTAGGACATTAAACTAGGGGGGAGTGAGAGAGGATATAGCACTTAAGAGCTGAAAGTGGGTATGCACAAGTCAATTGGCTGCTGCAGTTTTCACACTCACTTTGTGAAAAAGTGAATTTTTGCCATCTTATACTGCTCTGTAAAGTGTTTTAGGATAACATATAGGGCAGGAGACGGAGACAGACTCTCCAGAGAATATAGCAGCTAGAGCAGCTGAAACTGTTAAGCGCACATGAACCTTTGATTGCAGGTGGGTTCATAGGACTGATACCTTTCGGAGGGACTGAAAAACAATAGATGGAGATATAGAATAGTCAAGATTAATGACGGACAGCAACACAGGCCAGTTGGGAACCCAAAGTCCGTATGGCATACTTTGCAAGGAAACATGATAATGCACAGTTAACTGAGCATAAAAAATTTGAGAGACTATGTTGTTCATTACATTTCTAATTTCCCTCCACAAGAATGTCACATTTCTGATAGTATTTAGCCATGTTGTCATTAATCCCTCCCAGAGACAGCTTTCAGTGAATGAATGAAAAGAAAAATAAATACATTGACACATTTGACTAATGGAAATCCACTAAACATAGATAGATAATAGATATAATAGATAGATTTATCATTACAGCAGGTTTCAGACTGAAGGGCCTGATCCTCTGAAATACTGGGGTGCCAGTGAAGTCAAGCATTTAAAAGCACATGCTTAAGGCCAAGTTCATGGACAGTTCTACTGACTTCAGCATAAAGGTAATGTTGATTTCTGCTTTGTTGTGTCAGTACCTAACATTCAGTGGCTTCAAAGGAAGTGGTCTTCACTTATCTCTTGCAGAATCAGCCCTTGTGTTTCTAGAAGGAGGGCATTTCAGCAACTGGCTTTGACCTTCAAGTTCAAACCCCAAAAGTTCAAAAGCAAAATGCCAAAATGCTTTTCATTTTGCCTTTTTTTTAAAATAGTTTTTCCAGGACCGCTTTATTCCAGCCAGGTTGATTCAAAACATTTGTGACCCATAGATCTGGACCAGGTGGTCACTTGGATCAAGATAAAGGGGTCTTTGCTGTGACATTCAGGGCACAGAAGATCACGGGGTTGGGCTTCCTCTTTGCCCAGTGCAGCAGCATCAGCGAAACTCCAGGGCAGCTGTTTCACCTATTGGTAGAGAAGATACAAGCACTGCCCTTGAGAGGGGACCTCTGTTACTACACAGAAACACGTTAACACCCAACAAGCTACTAAGTACTTTGCAATTCTCATCCTCATGGCAGAATTGTAATTTTTCCTCCTGAAAGGTCTAATACGCAGGCAGCTTCTAAACAGACATCAAAATTAGACAAGCTTTCATGATAGAAATTAGTGGAATAATTGGCAAGTTATTTTTCAATCTGGAGAAAGGAAGTAAAAAAGGAAAATGGCCATGTTTATGATAGGAAATGCCAAGTTCCCTCTGTTCTTTAAATCCATAAATCTGGGACCTCTCTGTAATCTGGGACCTAGGGGTTTGCACAGATATGCACAGGCTACCAGTGAAAGACTTTTCCTACCCACCACAGAACAGAGATGCATGTGAAAACATTGGTCCCCATTTCCACTTCTTCCCACAGATCTGCATTTTTAAGAGCTGCCCTCGCAGGACAACTGCCTGGATGCTTTCAATCAACCTGGTGGAAAATGCTTTAGGAGAATATTTCCCCACTCCTCCCTCATTCAGCCACTGGGTTTGTGTATGTTTTTCACCTTCCTTGGAACTAGTTGTCAGTTCTCTTGAGCCTCTCCAGAGAAAAAGCCTCTGCCTTATATATGATGTGCTTATTCATCCCAGACGTAGGGCATATCATTCTCGAATGACTGACAAGCGTTCTAAAATGAAGAGAGCTCGAAGTGTGCTCTAATAGTGATGGGAAGCATTTCTAGTCAAACATAAAGCAAATTAATGTGAGCCCCCACTGCACCTTTAATCTGGAAATGTCATAAAGTAATAAGCAGACTGACCCTGGCAATGTCTAAGGTTGGATTTCAATAGATTTACATCTTAAAGGGCAACTACTTATTTTTAAGTAGTAGGGAACAAATTCAGAGCCCCTCTTTCACCAGCGCAAATCTGGAGGGACTCCACCAAGAGATCAGAAGATGATCTTATTTTTAAGCTTTCATTCAATAATGATTATCTCTAAATCAGTGTCCAGCTCCCCCTCTAAAATAATCCAGTCCCCTTGATACTTCTTATTACCTTCAGAAGGCACAGACTCTGGCCTGCATGTCTCATTTCAAACAATTTTTGATTAGGAGTATATTTAATTAACACATTATTTTGATAAGCATTTAGAATGAAAATCTGTTTTGCACAGCTCTCAAATCAGAAGATTCAATACAAATAAAAAGGAATAGGCTACAGGTTATATCCCAGGGCAGAAGTAGTAGTTTTCTTCTAGGAATAGGGTATCAATCCAGACTTAGGCCTCCTGTTGCTGTAGGAATACTATATTTTCCAGATAAATAAATAGTGAACAAATTAAAAAAAAATGCCCAAAGCAGTGACATTTGAGGAAATTCTTAAAATATCAAACCCATAATCAAACTAAATAATCAAACCCATAAACAAACATATATATTTTGGGAAGACCAGTCCTCTGCCCCTCTTCTCAATTACTGTTATTTAGAACCCGTTTTTCTGTCTCCATAGGACTATTTCCAATGGAGGAGGCCAAGGAATCCATCCTGTAAGGAGATTGAATGTTCTCTGAACTGTCTTGAAAGCCCCAATGACAAACACTGATGATGAAGAGCAAGTAGCAATAAACCTCTGCTGTGAGAGCTGCACTAGCTGGTGCCTCATCCTGATGGAGAAATGCTCATTTGATGGGAGGAGCGTTTTGTACATAAGCAGCCAGCAGCTACCTTCACAGTGTTCAGCTACACCTCTGCTGTCTTTATGGGGTCAGTCCATACTAGCCAAAAGGCTCAGGTCTTACGTTCAAGGCTGCTTGCACCCTGGTTGAATTGGTGCTGCGTGTTACATGAAGCCATTCCTGCCTTTAGGACATGACAATGGAGAAAACTCTCCTCTTCAGCACAACCAGATGTCCTCTCAGCGTGAATGCATGCTTTTGCTCCCAGTGGAAACCCACGGTGAATTCATATGAATGCACCTGTGGTTCATGATACCAAAGCCTCAGAGCAGAACAGTGAGCAAAGGAAAATGGCAGCATTGCCATACAGTTCCAGCTCCTGCAAAAGCAGAGCTCTGCTGTAAGAGGCAACCTATGCTCAGGGGTTGAAACTCAGCAAGCATTAAAAAGTTAATATAATTCAACAGTTTGCACTAAGATTTCATGTTAAAGACATCTATTTACTTCTGTGCTAGAAAAAAGGGGGGGGGGGGAGATGCATTTTTGCATTAATCCCCTAGTCCACATGCCAGTTTCTCTAAAACACAGAAAATTATCAGGAAAATGTTTAAAAAGAAAGGGATAAATAGGCCTCCATTACAGGGTGTATCACTGTATTTGTGTGCTTTCACTCAATACAGGATTATATTTACTTTTAAGTCATTCTAGGGTTTTGAACAGGGGAAAAAAGAAGGAAAGAGGGAAGGAGAAATGAGAAGGGAAGGGAAGGGAAGGGAAGGGAAGGGAAGGGAAGGGAAGGGAAGGGAAGGGAAGGGAAGGGAAGGGAAGGGAAGGGAAGGGAAGGGAAGGGAAGGGAAAATTTGGGGTAATAGGCCTTTCCCTAGGGGTTCCAAATAAAGACAACCTTGCAGCATTCCAGTAGGTGTGTCAACCAGGTATACTTTTGCCTCTTGAAATTCCAGTCACAGGGCCCACATGAGCAAGGAGGTGGAAAGACAAAGATGTGCAAAAGTGTCAGCAGTCCCATGGTTAGAGCATGGGAATCAAAAGCAGACCCCTTGGAGCACAAGGCACAGACTGGCGATGTAGCCCTGAGGCTGTTGCAAAGTACCTGGCGTTCAGAAGTGTCAGGGATAACTCTTGCTTAAATCAGCAGGATCTGCCAGAACTGCACACCTCTGGAGGGGTGGGAAAGCCAGTCTCTGAAATGTTATGGTTTCCCCCAATGTAAAATGGGGTTAATCATACATCCCTAACTCACAAGGGTGTTGTGAAGATTGATCAGTTAATGTTTGTACAGAGCTTTGGAAATGTAAAGTGCTATATAAATGCTAAGGATTATTATGTTCCACTCTTTCGCTGCAGCTGAACCCTTTGGGGAAAAGGAAGAAAAAATCTATTAAAAAGTGCTACTTGCATTTTATATCTCTGTTTCTTTTTCTCTTCCTTGATGCTTTTAGTAAATTGAGGGGGGAGGGGGGAAGAAGATCTTCAAAAAGGATTTGTGAGCTCATGTTCTCATTCCTCTGTCAGTCTCCCTCACCAATAGCTATTTCCACACATACATATTTAAGGTGATACCTGACATCATTTAAAAATACATCTATATATTTCCCTGAGATTAGAGATACAACTGATCTGTCAGTGCCTTGGTTCAAACCAGAGCTTCCAGTGCAGGCTTTGTCCCTAACCCATGTTCTGCTCTCCAAGATGGCACCAGAGCTACAAGACTCATGGGACAGATCTTCTGCTTGGGCTTTGGCTGTCTTCAGGAACTGGCTTCTGGCAGATTGGCCTAGCAAGTCAATCTCTGAGGTAATTTGAGAAAGTATGTAAGCTTGGAGATGAAGAGAAGGTGCTAAGCATATCCTGAGTCTTGAAGTGCAATAGTGAATTGTCATGGATGGAAGGGGTCCAAGGTTGCTCCTCACTCAGATCTACTCAGAACTGGCCTCAGGAGTACTCAGCCACTGTTCTTTCTCAAAGCAGTAGAGAACATGAATCCACACTCTTCATTACTCCTAATCTTGATTGGCACTTTTTACTGTAGGATTATATCACTGTTTTGATTTATTTTAACTTATTTTTTGAAGGAACACTGAATGCTGAGAAACATGTTTAGCCCTGTAAGAGGAGGTGTCTAACTTATAAATCAAGTAGCTGTTAACTCCCATCTGTGAATCTTAAGTATAGGTTTCACATGGGGAAAGTTGCCCTTAAATTTTTAAGGTATGGTGGAAAGAAACACAAACCATGAAATGAACCTGTTCTGCCAAGCACAAGAGTATCTGCAGAGTTCTCAGACCAAATACTTTCTGTCCTCTCAAGCAAGATAATATGGCTGTACCTGAAAGAAGCTTAGTCCAGATCTAAAGCTCCTGCTTGTCATGTAAAATCTTTAAATCACACAAACATATGGTGGCTATAGGTGTGCATGAATGGTACAGTGACTCTGGGTACACTATACAAGAAGGAGGTCTCCTTCCTGGAGATCATCCTCTCCAAAGCCACAAGACCTTCCTTACGCTGGCACATAGCAAACATCACTCCGTGCATGCACACACACATGAGAAGCACCACTCCTTCCCACAGCCATCCTTATCACTTTGGATTAGCCTGTTAATACACTGAAACCGGTGGAAAGATCCTTGTTAGTCATCAATCACAGTAACCCCTCTAGATGCAAAGCTGATTAAGTTGCTTCTGATCATATGTGGAATCAATGGCTAAACACAACCAGCTGGCACTCATGCACACACAGACCCCCGTGTAATTCATGGCAAGCAAGATACACTTCCTGAAAAGACATGTAAAAGTAAAGCAAGACCCAGGATAAACATCTGCAAATCAGAGAAGTATCAGAGGAAGGGAATTAAACTCTCATTTGCAACAGTAATTGAATCACAGGATTTACAAAAATAAATAAATTGAAAGAAAGACAAAACCACAACACAAGTAGTCTCAATAACACACTTTGGCCAATATTGATGTTACTGCAACAAGGTTTTAATAAAGGAATGGAAGTTTTTTTGAGCGATATCCCCCTCTCAAGTAAAATCCTCTGCAAGTAAGAGCTTTATTATCTCTGATTTCTTGGCAGCTACTAGAGGAAAGGTCACTTAATAAAGTGCATTTATTCCTCATTGCAGGAAAACAATATGTCATTCCCGTGTTCATTATTTATCAAATTGTCTTCATTTTTTTTCTTCACTTGCTGGGGTTTCGGCTATAAGAATAAATAATATTATAAAATGAAGCCAGATATTTCAAGAAAGGATCAGAATTTGTCAAACAAACTCAATTCACAGAGAGTGAGAGAGAGCTAAAATCAGAGTAGTGGTGCTAAACAATTTGTCCTCAGTTAAAAATGCAGGATTGGAAGAGGGCTGAGTTTAAATAAGCTGTGAAAGAGTCATAAACTGTGAGTACAAGCAGTGCAAAATGTATGACTGATAAAAGCTAAAAAGAGAGTTCAAAAAGTTAAAAAGATAAGCCATTTCAAAATTAAGCCATGGCATTATTCTGGGATTTTCTGATCTTGCAAAAGCAAGACACCTGACCAAAGCAAAATTCCAGATGTGAATTTTCTTCTTCAGCACCCAAATCCAAACTTCTGGTTAGTCTAATAAGTCATTGAAAATAATAAAGACAAAATTATCCAAATTGATTATACATTGCATGATCTTCAGAAATTGATGTAAGAGCCCCAAAATGCAGCAGGTTTTAGGCTGTGAAGTATCCAGGCACTTCTTAAAAAGTCTGACATACTAATTATATATATATATATATGTATACAGTCAAATACTCCAGTAATTTTCACAGTGTTTTCTTCCCCATGCCTCCCAACTTAACCTGTGCACATCCCCAGTCTTGAAGGGAATAAAATGACACAAGGAAAGGGTAAAATGATGTTAAAAATATTACATATCTGAATGCTATTTTTTCACAAAACATTTCAGTTTTTTTCCTTAGCATTTCTCAGACAACTCTAGACAGAACTAATAGGATCTACCACGTCCACCACTTTTTAATTTGTTTATGTTGCATTCCCCTTTCTCCCTCTGCTTGCTGCTTTTTCGAGCTATGACAGTGCATTGAGCCTTACGCTGGTGGGCTCTGAGGGGACAGAGACTGTCTGCCCACATCCCCTTTCCGAATCAGAGTCCTAGAAAGGGGATATGTCCTTCCTCCTCAGAGCGCCAAACTTGCGTGCAAACGTAGTGCTGGGACTAAGCACTGGGGATATCTGGCTGGGGAAATATTTCACAAAGGTGAGTGTTAGTTCAAAATGCACCAGCATCTCTGTGTTGCAGATCCATGTGGAAGAAAAGCACCACATCTTCAGGCCCCACAAATTTCTCTCCTGATTTTAAACAACTTGACTGCCAAAACCCCCACCTGTGGCACAGTGTATCAACCTCCATGCTATGCAATGTAGGTAGAAGGTAGGGGTACATCTACCATGCACAACTAAGCCTCTAGTGGGTTAATATGCCAGCTTGAATAACTCCTTTGGTTGAAGTTTATTAAATCCAGCCAGCAGATTGTCTGATTGCTAATAGGATTTCCAGTGTAATATCTCCTTGTAAACAAAATACTGCACTTATCTGCTGGATATCTAAGTTGCATGCACGTGTGTTTGCGTGTGTTCCTTTGAATTTCTTCTCTGCATCTATTAAACATCAGGAAGTAATCCCCTTATGGTGCAGTCAAATATAAATTGTGAAAACTCTTTAAAGCAGCCAGTAGGATGCAAAGTAAATCCCTATAAAAAGCAGATCTTTGGTATAAAATTTACCAAGTTCTTCAGAAAGCACACAAAGGTGTTTAGCCTTTTATCCATACCTGAAACAATGGTTCCCTTTCTTTTTCCTTCCATCCACCATTTCTTATCCTCCCTGCAGCCCACAAATATACACAACCATGCTTTGCCATTTGATCTTGTACCTTGTGCCTCATACTCCTAACACATCACGGTAGCCGGTGGCCCTCTGAAGTGTTTCTGTTCTGTGGCCTTTGAGCGGTCAGCATTCTTAAATATTTTTATTACCAAATGCTCATCATGCTCATCATTGCTTCTGACCATCACGATACTCATATGGTGTCCTATGTTAAGTTGCAGTGTGCAGGATTTCTTTAAGCTGCCATGGAAACAAGTGCTAATGCTTTATGGTTAACACAGGGGTAGAAGACAACCAGATTGCTTGCTTTTTTTATTTACTTTTCCCTCACTTCGCTAAGCATCTATATGAGCCTATTTTTGGTACTTAGACTGGCCAGTTGCTTCCAATAGTACAAATGACCTGCATAAATTGTTCTGATCGAGATATTTTGTATTATTGGATAATAAGTTTATATATTTGAAAGAGAAACCAATAATGTAAAATGTCTATAATCTGAGTTACCACATGTAAAAATGACAATAAAAATAGAAAAATCATGTCATACTACTAATATCAGCTAGTGGTACCTCCAGGCCTGTAACTTACTTAACCCTCATAGGTGACATTATGCAACTTTCCCATTTCTTCCCAAATGCTCTCGAAGCAAGGGTGAGCCTAGAACAAGTGAGCAAGTGGAAAAAGCAGCCCACAATCATTTTGTTACTGAGGAAGCGGACAATTAGGGAATGAGTTGGTGCTTTTAATCAAGAAACTTCTTTCTCTCCACCTCAAGAGTCTGTGCTGATAGCAGCTGTAGCAGAGAAGTCTCTCTTCTCATAACTTTCTAGTAAATCATTTGATCCTCAAACACCAATATCAAGCCCCTTGAATTCTGCCTCACATTCAAAGGCAGCCAGGATAGAATGGACACCATCCAAAAACATTGCTGTTATAAGTTCATTTTTTCTCTTTTTAGACGAAAGAAGTTGTCCAACAAAGAGCTTTTCAAGAGTTCAATCTCACAGTGATGAAAACACGTACAGGCAAGCACAGTGAATTGCCCACTTCCAGAGAGGGACCTGGGTTTCCTAGGTTTGCTGGCAACCACATAGACAACACTGGCATCACCTTTCCTCGCTCATGAGTGGTCACTCAGGAGTGGGAGTTCTGTCTTGCATGTGTGAGCAAGGGAACTCAAATTTTGACACTTGAATCGTGTCAAAGACCAGGTAGGTCAAACACAAATATCTGGCACATATTAGGATTACCTCCACCCATTCATATTGCTTGAGATTGCTATTATACAGAGAGACAGTAGTAGCTCCCAATCTTAGCCTAATAATCCACAGACATTATTATTTTTTAAATTAAAAGCACAGAAGACTCCTAAATTGCAAGTCTCACTTGTCATATGGCTAATGTTATCCTATTCTACAGTTTTAGCTAGCCTTCCCCAGTGGTCTGCCAAATAAATACCATTCTTTGTTTCATACAGATTGATCTTCAAATCAGTCTGCCCTCCACCCAGCTTCTATCTTCTGAAGGCACTAAATGTATCATTCCAGCACATTAGTGTAATTGCCTATAATAGAGATGTGCAGTTAGAGGTAATTTACATGCACATAAGCCTAACAGTGCCCTCACACACTCATTGAGCATAAGGGATGGCAGGTAGAACCTCGTGAATGAGTTAGATGAACACTTACCCATTAATATTCTCTATATATTTCTTTTAAGAAATGAAACAAAAGGACAAAAGTGATGTCAACAGCATCTCCAGGTACCTCTGCAAGAGGCCACATTTTGACAGCTCTCAGTAATAGCAGAAGCTACGCTTACTGATCAGCATAGCCATGTTCACTTAGTCCACAGCTGTAAGAGCATCACTGAACAACCCCACTAGAACAAGCACTGTCCTTCATGGATATATAAAGCGACCAGGATCACAGAAACATGAAGACTACAATAATCACTAGACCTGATTGTCTTGTGCTTGCTCCACCAACCCTTAAGCCAGACACACAAGATTCAGTACAATAAATAACTTCATATTTTCTCCACCAACATTTCCACAAAATCCTCACTAATACTCTTGAGAACCCTTGGCATACCCAAGAATAACTGAATCTCAAAGACCTGTCATGAATTGAAAATAAAGATGGTCAGAAAATCTTTGAGAACTACTATTTCAATGGAGAACAGGAAAAAAAAATCTTCCACCAATTTCCCATATGACTTTACCCCTATTTTTCTTAGCAGACATTAGGGATGCTGATTCCCTCCTAATAGAAATGACTTATGCAAGAGGTTAAAAAAATGTTCCCTCTTTAAACCAGTAATACAGTTCCACTCTTACACATGTTTATGTGAGCCATATATTGTCGTGCAAGCAGAGATTTTATTCCTGAAAATTTTATTTTTTGAAACAGGTAGAAACCAGACTTAAAATAAAATAATCCAAGCTGCTCATTTGGCATCTCAGTTTCTAGGATTCAATTTTTATGTGTAGTTAATAATTCTGCTAGGTCATAATATCTTATACTACTTTTACATTTTCAACCTGCAGGTTAATTCCCGTTCCCACTTCCCCATGCAATTTTTTGTGGCACACACTCTTGGCTGCAGTATATGCATGATAACATAGTATTTTGAAGCAAAGGAAAAGGTTACTAAATGACGAGTTAAAATCCCTGGATCTGACTTTAAACCTGACCAGATTTTACTTTCAGTGCCATACAGAGGATCTACTCCATTGAGTCACGAAGCTGAAAATAAACCAAACCTAACATTTAAATTATGATTTTGTGCAGCTGAGATGCCTCTTTCATACCTCATTGAGTAATTTGCAATGTAAAACTGCTGCCATAGAAGATCTTCATTCAGTGATTTTTATATGGATCTTTCTATTTAGGGAGAAGAAGCAGAAGAAACCAAGAGCCTGTTCTAGAGGAGGTGTAAGTCAGACTCTTTTTCTGAGGACCTTGTCTGGAGTGTCAGATGCTTTTCTAGCCAATCTTCTGAAAACGTACGATTTTCTTACATATTCAAAATGATTTAAAAACTTTCCTTACCTCTCATTTTTAAACCACCTTCCTACCAGTAGGACTCTTGTGGCTGGAACTCCTCTCCCTCCCATTGTAGAATATCCCTTATGCAGAGCTGGATGAGTGTGAAAGAAATCTTCGCAAACTATCCTCCAGAAAATTTCATTTAGCTTGTCATTCCGGGGGAGCGAGATGCTCGTATTGGAGTCGCCCCTCCTCATCAGTGTACCACAGAGGGACAAACCAACCCAATCCACACAGGGTGGACTATCGCAGGACTTCACATTGCCTCTGGAGCAACATGCTGGGCAGAGACTCCTTTGCTCACAGTTGCTCCAAGAATCTCATTTTAGATATTCTCCATACAGACAAGGCTCAGTGGGAGGCTTCAGGCTCTGTGTTTGTGACTTTGTTACCAACACACTTGCATCCTAAGCTTATTTCCTCCCCCTGTTCCTACAGGGAGACATCACTATGGAAGTGACACTTTGGGTGAGGAAGCTATGGCAGGAACGTGGATCTTGCCTTGTCATCCCAGGGAGATGCAGATTCATATACCGATCTAGTGGATACCTTCCAGAGCAATAGGCTATGCTTTTATGGCCCAGATTTCATTACATAAACTAAAATGCTTATATAAGTAATCGCTGACTTTTAATCTGTATTAGTGGTATAAATGGATCAGACAGAAGCAAGCAAATTTACACACACTTAAACAAGAAGCTTCCTCGGGGACTTTCCTTTTCCTCTTTGGTCTCCAGCGACAGGTACATTTTCTCTCCCTTTTTCTTGTAACTTTATCTTTATTGATTTTATAATAAACCACATGTTTCAATGATCAGCAATTTTTCAGATACAATGATAATACTTTGCTCTTATAGAATAATATTTTGCACTCCTGGCTTCTTCCATCCAAGTATTTCAAGCACTTTGCAAGCTTCACTTACCTAATGCAGATCAATTACAGGCAGCACCTCCTTTAATAACTCTGCTTTTCCTTCAAGGGAATTGCATTTGGCAAATCTGAATCATGGCTCAGTGTTAACATAAACACACAAATAATCCAACTGAAACACAAATGACTTCCCCCCGTTTACAAAAGGCAGCATGTCATATGGTATTAACCACTAATCCCAGCTTCTTTAGATTAGTTTTCTTTTGGATTCCCCAGAAATGAAAATGTGCTCTCATTTTCCTTGCTGTGTTTGTTGGGGTGGAGGAGTTCCCACCAGGAAGCCTGATGCAATCCCAAGCCTTTGCCCACCTCTTCCCATGTCATCTGTCATCAAGTCCCAGGCAGACCTTTTCAGTGAAGCAGGATGCCTCAGTCTGCTCTTTCCCACACTTGGGGCTTCTAGATTAGGGAGAACCACCAGTGTTCTGCATATTATAAAACTTTTAGCAAGAGGCTAATGAAATGCAAAGCTTTCTATAAGACCAGCACTAGCCTTCCTATCAAATCATCTGAAATATTTATTTGCCCTCTTGAATAATTGATAGGGGCATCAGCTCTCCCGGTCAATTGATTTATTAAGGGACTGTTTGGAATTAAACAGCTTAAAGATATTAGATTTAGCAGCGACCTTGCTTGTTAGCATATTCATTTACCTACGGGAGCTCCCATTAGATATTGTTAATACATGACGTTCCCAGTCACGGCCTGGATCTCCTCAAATTGCATTAACACTGGGCTGTTTAGCCACAGAATAACAGGTTTGATTGAGTGCTTGGGCTTGGTGTAATTAGATTTTCCTAGAAAAGGGGGGACTATTTTAATGCTGTGTGCGTTAAACTAGATATGTCATCAGCATTACTGTAATTGGCAAACAGGAGCTTTGGAGACCTGGCTGTGTGTGAATGTTTGTGTTTATGACTTGTCCTCCCATTGCCATAGATGGCATATAATAGCCATGGTTGCTTACATATGCATGACACTGATAGAAAGTAGCTGGCCTCTTTAATAAGCATCTCTTTTGAAATCAGTGGAATATTCTATACTGAATAATGGGATCAATTTATTGTTAGTTAAAACTGCCAATTATTTCTCTTGCTGAAAGCTCATGAGACTAGTTAATCAATGATGAAAATGTAGTGTGTGCTTGTGTGTGTGTTCATTCTATGGATTTCTGTTAGATATATAGAAAGATAACTTCCCTGCAGGGCTACAACTCTTTGACTCCACAACTCTACCAAAACTTGCTAGAGAATATACCACTGGGCCTCACTGACTGCAGCTTTGCTCTGCTTCCACCATGGTGCAACTTTGCTCATTTCAATTATTCCAGCCTGAAATGGAGTAACATAGCAGTGAACCCAGCACTTCATTTTTAATTACCTGCACCTTGCTGTAATTAAAGGTGCATGCAGGTAATCAAATGCTTGCTACCCGTGTCCAACTGCAGGGTTCCTTGGGGTCAAATTATGCCTCCAGATGTGTGTGCATGAAATTGCCATTGGCTACAAAGAGCTCTGACTACCAAAACCCCACTACAAGTGTATCTGCAATTTGAGGATATGTCCTGGACATCTCTTAGCAAAGGCATGTGGAAGCACTGGACAGAGCTCAGAGAAGAGCAACAAAAAAGATTTCAGGACAGGAGGAAGCTGTCATAGAACTAGGGAAAGCATAGGCATGCGCTGTGATTTAAAAAGCAAAACCAGAGAAGGATAGTGGGAAGATGGACTCAAAAGATGAGGAAAGTTCAATGAGTCTTCAGAATGGTCAGTGGAAGCTTTATTCCCATTACCAGTTTGATTATAAAGATTTAGGATGGCTCATGAAAATGCATTTGTTCACAGTCAGTTCAGGGAGCTAACAACAAATTTGTGTTTCAACAAGTTTGGAAACCACTGATTCAATTACCAAGGATAGGAAACATATTTACATTTGTGTATAAAATGTATATATTTATATGTGTGTGTGTATGCATACACGCACATATGCCTATATCTATTAGAATAGCTTGTTAAATGCAGCTAGGAACTGAAGTTACTACAGAAGAGTATGAAAGTTGTGGTCAAGAGCCTGGATGTTGAACAGTGTCCTCAATACCAGAACTTTCAGCACTGAACAGGAAAAAAAGTAAAAGCAAGAAAAAAAATAAAGAAAAAAAATAAAGAAAGTCTCCTGCAAAGTGCTGGATGCTGAATGACACACCCACATATGACCAAGGACGTGAATCAGCTGCAAATGAGTCTGCAATATTGCTATCATGTTCTCCCCAAACCTATGCTCTTTCTAATGAATAGGTTTGTTCTGCCAGCTCCTCAACAAGTGAGGATTCCAGTCTTTCCTTATTTTTTCCAGTGGGACAGAAATATTGGAAATGTTATGTTTTGTTTTGTTTAAGATGCATTATTTCACATCTCGAAGTACCATGCTTAGAAAGGAAGAGATTTTCAAGAAGGGTTTTGCATACAGCAACAAAGAACAATAAAAGTCATTTACTGCTGATTAGGGACTATGAGGCATTTAAGTTAGAAGAAAAGAGTTAAAGCCATAAACTGGCAGGTGACAATATGCCTGAATATTTGGAACTGGCCTGAGTTTTATAAAATGTATTTATTTCTTTCACTCCCAAACATGCATTCATTAGTAACATGATCTTGATGCTAAACTGCAGGTCAGTACAAGGGTGCTTCAGAACTGGGATCAAATTCCACTACTCTGTTGCTTTCCATCGCCTGCTGGCAAACTGAGACTAGAGAAAGATAACTCCTGCTATAGAAAAAAAAATAATAATGAGAAAGATCTGACTTTCTCTAAAAGCTAGGCACGATACTGTACCGTAGAATGACCTGCGCTCTGATTTCTCCTCAGGCCCAGACACATGAGTATGTTCACTTACATTTCCAGCACTCATGCAAATTGTTTTTCATGTGACACTGCATATCCCGGCCCCAGCTGACCCTGGATCTTCTTAACCCACATGCTCTCTTTACGAGGCCAGCTTCCTGGCTCATGGACGTGCCGGCCACCAGTGTACAGCTGAAGTTCACCAAACTCTGAGATGTAAGCATCCAGTAGGTCTAACTACATAACAATTATTTTTTTTTAAGATTCTGACAAATATATTGAGTTCAAAAATGCAGGTTTTCAAAACGCTACTCTTAAAAAAAAAAACACCAAAAAAAACCCCAAAGCAATAGAAAATAATCCCCGCCTTGTTTCAGAGCTGGATATCCTGGGAAGATTAGAAAGGGAAAGTAGCAAACACAAACCGCACCTGTAGCCTGACTTCCCTCTCTCTCTGAAACAAATACAGAACGAAATAGCCTTTGCAAGGAACAAATAACGTAGCTTGTTTTTTTTTCTTTTTTTTCTTTTTTTGCAATTAATTATTAGTAGATTTTTTAAAGAATAAAATAATAAATCTAATAAATTTTAAATAAAATAATAGCAGCCTCTGCTATTTCACCTCAATATTAACAACGGAAAAGAAAGAGGTAAAAAGATTTGCTGAATCTAGAATTATCTGCAGACCAACCCTTAGAACAAGTCGCATCTTCCTGTGCCACTGATCAGGCCCTTGCACAGTTCCTCTGCACCCAGAAAAGCCACCTTTACTCACAGTGTAGAGTGTACAAGTAGTCCCACACCAGCAGTCAGTTCAGTTCAGGGAGAAAAAGCAATTCATGCTGTAAATAAAAAGTAGACTAAACTGAGACTAATGATTTATCCCATGTTTTCTACAAATTGCTATTCCACAAGGCAAGACATTGAACCAGGAGGGAAAAAAAAAAGAAAGAAAAAAGAAGAAGACAGACTAGAGGTTGAATATAAACAGAACAGAGTTTGCATTCCTGGGCTGATGTTTTATTTAGAGAAGTAATTTTAGTTGTCATTCCCTTTTTTTTGTAAGAAAATGAATATTTTTAAAGTATCGCCTTTCTCTTTGGTTCATCTCATCTGCAAGCAACTGCTCCTTAAAATAAGCAAGAGGCCTTTTTCTGTTTTTAAAACATCCGAGGAAGAAGTGCAGATTCAAGTAACAGCAGCAGAAAGCACTGCCCCATCCTTAATCACTGCTCACCGATTTAAGCCCGTTTTATTAGCAGGCAGCCCGTTTGCAGAAAGCCATTTTCTTGGCAGGGGGCAGCGGGTGTTCGCAGGGGCCAAAGGCTCCGCGGCGCTGCTGGCTCCCCGCCGCCGTCGGCCCCTCGCCGCAGGCCAGCGCGGGAAGGCGCTGGAGCTTTCGTGGCAAAGTTTTGTCCGACAACATCCGTCTCTGGGCAAGCGCGGACGAGGGTTAGATAGAAAGCGGCAGGCTGGATACAAAGGACCCAACAGGGCATAAAAACAATACATATCGCACACTGTGACTCCTCTCACAGGCCAGACAAGGATTGAAAGGGAGAGATAGAGAATTTCACTCTTTGTACCAAGGGATTTTCTTGGTTCTTGGTTTGTTTATGATTGTTTAAGTGTCAGCATAAAAATAATGGTTTGGAGTAGAAAGACCTGTTAAAAACATTCCTTGTTTCAGAACAGGTTTTCACTCCCTCCATTCCCTAGTCACTATTTGTCACAGTCAACTACTGAAATCCTCTATTAATCGCTAAATCCAGATAATAGCGGAGGTGGGTTGGCTGACCTGTGAAATTAGGTCTGCATGTAAAAAGGAATTGAGCTGTGCGAGCTTTGGAAATAACTCTGTCGGTATTTACATTAGCATTTGAACATCAAAGATCTCCCCTGGGCTCCTCTAGGTGCCTCTAATCCAAGCACCAATCAAGCAACTCGGCTTTTCCATCCAGACAGTCTAGCCTGGAGACCCTCGGAGATGAACCAGTCACTAAGAGGCAGGGAGAAGCTTCTCGATGGTCTTCAGGCCCCAGGTTTTCATGGGGAACATCTGATAGACAAGCATGCATGCGAATAGAAATTACCACGTTTAAAAGAGGCCTTTAAACTTGCCAGGCTCAGCAGACTGTAAAGTTGAAATTAAAAGACTAAAAAAATATTTTCTTCTATTATTACTGATACTATTGCTAGTGTTTTTCACAAGCTGCCACCACATTGTCTCATAGACATGGAGTCAAAAGCTCGCTTGCTCTTTGTGTAAGAGCCACCGCGGCCATTCCCACTGTACCAGTGGATCTCAAGGCATTGCTACTGCTGAGAAAAGGGTGACCTGGCTGCACCGTTGTTATTTTTCTCATTCTATGGATGGGTAGAGGAAGGCTCTAGCAAACATCTACCACCACTTCCAGCTCAATCCTATATTGCTTTCACCATATTATTCCCAAAGGAAAAGACCACTCAGAAGTTGTGACAGTTTGGATGGTCTTAGTCTCACCTATCCCAGCTCATTACCAGCTTGTTTATTCTACTTGACAATGGGTTAAATTCTTGCTATTATTGTAGCTATAAAATTTTGCTAATTCTTTAAATTTTTGAGATGTATTTTTGAGAGGAGCTGGAAGGCTGTATTACCTCCCTATTAGCACCAACCTTTAAGATGCTGGGAGGGGGGGGTTGGAGCAGAGGAGGGAAATCATTTAGCACCATTTGCTAATAGGCTGCATGAACTATACAGCATCAAGTGTGCTGCCTCACGAGGCCCATTCCCAGGCACATTAGCTGCTTTGCTCGAGAAACCCAAGGTGAGGGTTGATCTAACATCTACCTTAGGAGATATATAGATATAGATATAAACTAAGAAAAAGAATAGTGAAAAACAGTCGAGGGAAAAAGAAGTGGACAGAGAAACCCCACAATGGCCACGTAAAAAAGTTGCAGTGCATTTTATCGATGTATTAAAAAGTCATCATCATGAAAGCCAGCAGCAGAAATTTCTTACCTCCAGACTGCCCCACCACCTCTTATTTTTTATCGACCTTTACTGAATTTATCCAGAGAGGAAGAAGAGATAGAGAAGAGATCACCTTTAAGGCTTTTCCTTTCTTTTCTTGCCTTTTTTTTTTTTTTTAATGACAATAGAATTTTTTTTTTCCTAAAGTTGTATTAGGGATTCACTTAAGCAGAAATGAACTGTAATATGCAAATAGTTCTAATTGGACTGCTAATAGAGCGTGTCTCTGTTGTTTTTTTGTAGGGAGTTTTATGCCTATGTAATCAGTGCAGACAGCCGTTAAGTAAATGAAGAGGCAACTAACAATGTCAGAAAAGAGACCGGGCGGTTCCAGCTGACACTACCCTAATCTTCCAGGACCCATTAAATGGCAGTTTCAACGCATTACCTACCATAACATCCTTGAATATCACTGATTTTATTTGCAGTATCAAACATTCCATTTCATGCCCCATTAACAGTAGGAGCCTGGGCTTTTTGACGCAGCTAAACATTTTACTAACTACCTGGACTAAGTAACCAATTAACTTTTGGAGACAATACGGCCAATTAAGCGCGAAAAGGTAAGGCTGTCATCCCCCACTAAAATTGAATTTCCTTTTCCTGATGGCACTTATTGCCGGTGTTCAATTGTTAATGGGGATTTGGTCCCTATTAAAAGGATGAAGCCGAAGGATAATGGGAAAGTTCAGAGGACTTGGTTCCTAAAGAGTAGGTCAGAAAATGTCCCAATTGGCCACTAATTCAGTCATCTTTTCTTCATGCCAAGTCTCTTACTGGAATAGTATTGGCAACATGGCTCTAATATGACCTACCATGATAATACATCGTGCAATATGGCAACATCGGAGACATGCATAAGTACACAGTTAGGGGCAGTTAGGGATCTTAAATGGGGGGAAAAAAGTAAAAAATACAAACAGAAATATAACACTGTTGGATTTTGACAACAGAAATCACTGTTCTTCCATTCTGAGCTGTTCAGCATGGTGGTGAGCCCTTGCGAGAGCGCTCAAGGCAAGGGAGCAAGCACTGCTATGATGGTTATTTGCACCTCTCTCACTGTTGTTAGGCAAGCCACAGTGGATAAGCTTTTGTGTAGGCTTTGAACGTTCATCTTCATAATTTACATTGATCTTTAATCGTTGTCATCAGGCTGAAACCTACTGCCGTGTCTTGGGGTCGCCAGTACATGAAGAAGGTGACACCCTAGGTACTGTAATAAACGCATTTTTTTTCCTCCTCTGAGAAGTGTATATATAATATAGAGAGAGGAGGAAAAAAGCTTTAATGTAGATGGATTAAATTTTCACATACACAGGATTTTTTATTTTAAACATATACTCTCCAAGTAAAAATGTGTCATCCCTACCACAGAAAAAGTATGCACTGAAAAAATGGCAGCAACAAACTAACTAAAAGGGGCAGGGAAGGAATTCGAATACAGCAGGTTAAATATCACCTCAGAGCACATGCACATCACAGTGCCTTTCAGCAAACAATCTCAAAGCACTTTCCACAAAACTTCTTGTCAGAGTACCTTTTTAATGTGATTTTAAGGAGTCAAGAATGAACTGAAGAAACAGGCAAAAAAATGCAAAATGCATTTTGCCAGTTATAAAAAATGCAAGTTGCATTTGCACGCAGATACATGCCGACACAAGAAATTGCAGTGGTACAGAGGATGGTGTCTTATGTAAGCGATTTATAAACAAAAACAACATGGAACAAAAAATAAGGAAGAAGTTGCAAAGTTTGCCGCAGGTCTACACTAAAGCAGTTGTTGGATGAGCCAGAGAAGGTCACAGGGCAGACGAGTACGCGTGCTTGGCTCTCTGTGTCAGCCAGAAGGCCGTAGTAGATAACCCACATCCCGAAGAAAGCATCCTATCCGATAAAGGAAGCGCACATCCTCCAAGGGCACCTAGCGTCTGTACGAACGCCGAGCCAAGCGTGGCCAAGGCGCAGCAGGCGAGGATGACGTGCCTGCAAAGCTATGCAACGTGGAGTCCCGTTATCTGCAGGAACGACACCTGTTGAAATGTCATCTAATCAAAATACAACTGTACCATAGCCCTCAAGAGGCGGCGGGGAAGCATCACATTTTTGAGACTGAGTAAGTTCCAGCGCTGGTTTTGTAGATTTCCAGACTTTGTGAGTATTTCTGTTATGTAAGATAAAGCTGAAATCCATATTAAGACATAGGCCCGCTCTGCCACAACATATTTAAAGATTAGCCCAGCCACAAACACAATCAGTTTAGACTGTTATTAATCTAATCTAATGCATCTGATAAATGCATGGCATATTCAAAGAAAGCAAGTGAACTGATTTCTGTCTGCTCTAATAGTGAAAATATGACTTTGGCTTTTCTCTGCAATGCTTTACACCATTAAGCAATTTCTTGTGTGCAGAACCCCTGCCCCCACATTGCTACTTATGCTTAAGGGAATTTATTGGTTCACCAACTAGAGTCTTCCAATTAAATCTGGTATCATTAGGCTTTCGTGGGACCCGGGTTCATATTACCGCTAAGGAGGTCTCATTACCTTGAGTGACTTACTACCTCCATCTGGAGTAAGCAGTACCCACATATTTTTACAAAGCAAGCTTTTAAACAATTATCAAAGTATCATCATGATCAGAAAAGTGACTGCATCACCT
Source organism: Rhea pennata (assembly GCF_028389875.1). Taxonomy (NCBI): domain Eukaryota; kingdom Metazoa; phylum Chordata; class Aves; order Rheiformes; family Rheidae; genus Rhea; species Rhea pennata. The sequence continues at coordinate 6,201,544 of NC_084672.1, read as the reverse complement.
TCTTGACTGTAGTTCATCTTCAAGACTTTTTTCTGTAAACCTACTGCCACAACACAGCTGTAAAAGAAACAGCTAAAGTGTTTTCTACCTTGCACATCATCACTGACCAGTAAAGTCCATAGCAATATGACCAGTTGCTAGGAGAAAAGTCCAAGTCTAGGCTCTTCATTCTTCTTTCTCTTTTGTCTCTGCCCAGATTCCAGGTTAAACCAGCCACATGGTTCTTAAACACCTGTATGATACTTGAATTTGCATTAATGTTCAAAGAGAGACTCCCTCCTACCTATTTTAGTTTTGGCTTTTTTTTTTTTTCATAAGTAACTGTATTTGACTTCTTGTCAGTTCTAAAAACATAAAGATTCATCTTTGTCATAAAAACAGAAACATTAATTTTAATTTGAAGAAGAAAGTTTCATGAAACTATTTAGTTTAATATCAAGTTGTTATGAGAAAAATTAGGGATAGAAAAAGCTTTTAAACCAACTATTCAGAAGTCTTTAAAACTTTCCCTCTCCACACCCTTGAAAATATATGGAGCTAAGTTAGTGGCAGTTCACAGTGGAATCTTGCTCAATAGGAATTTTCCATTATTCTCAGCAAAAACCCCTAATGCTCAAAAATTGTAGTTATGAGAAACATATGGCCTTAATAACAAGCTAAATCTTGGGTCAAAATCTAAATTGCAGTTGTGTAAGTGAGGACAGAACTCAGCTGGGCATCAAGTCTAGGGACAGCTACTGCAGTTAATTAGGGCTGCACAGCCCATACCCTCCTGTAGCACAGAGAACACAGATAGGAAACATGCTACAGTCATTGCCTACAACTGCCCTCTCCACTGCATGGCCACCAGAAGCATCCCTTGAGCGCATACAATTCAAACTCAACCCATAAGAGTCATAAATCTAACTTTCAGGTTGTATTGACACATACATCTCTGTGGAGCACATCAAGCCTCCTTCTTCCCTAGAGAAATAGCCCTATTTAATGTACTCTTACAGCTGAGGCCACCACGCTATCTAGAGACTCGAGTCCCATGGCTACATTCTCCCTCTACAAGGGCTACTTATTTTTGATTTTCTAGGTAGAGAAGGTGTTGTTCTAATACAAAACTTCTGAGGCAATTCCCATATAACTGTAACTTCCCTAAAAAGAAAAAGTTCCCTTTTTCTTTCATCCTAACAGCTCTGTATTTTTTCTTCTTATTTGTCACTTAACAATACTACTAGAGCAAGAAAAAAGATTCAACTAGCTTCTGCAGCACTCAGTAAATCTCATTTGGTGTAATCAGAAACACCAATCACCTATGAGCTGCAGTTCACACACCTTTAAGCCCCTCCCAGGTGGATATAGTTTATGTTCATCAGTAAAATCTTTGAATCTTACACTTTTTCTCCATTGAAAAGCTGCATATTAGCATCTCTGACGTATGGGATGAAGTAGATTCCTCCAAAAAGCTGTCCCTTTGGCCCAGGCTTTTGGCGTGAGGCACTAATGGCCTTTGGAGGGCCTGATTCCCTGAGCCAGAAAATCAAACTCTTGTGGGCAGTGCTTTCTCCATCAGCACATTTTATAAATCCTAAGTTCCCTTCAAAGCTTCATTGATAGAGAAACCAACTCTGTCCTTGAAACCTTGTTTTGTGGAAGGGCAAGGGCATCCTTTATTCACTGTAGGTTTTCCACAGGCTCACAGAAGTGTCTGGTGCTTCACAACGAAGACACTTCTATGAAAAGAGTAAAGAAAAAGTGTAATGCTTAGATATTGCAGCTTCTATAGATCTGTCTTAAACACCTTGCTCTTGTCTTTGGGAGCTGGATAATGTGTACCACAGGTGTGAAATTCTGTATCAATTGCAAAAGTACCATGTAATGGTAAGAATTTCTCAAAGAGTTATTCTGGTTTATACAGCAAATGATCGCCATTGCTCCTGTTCACCAAAGCTTAGATCCTGCCCCCACGAGCAGATCAGTACAGGCAGTTCCTTGTTGCTATATGTATCCCCATTTGTAGGATCAGAGCTCTTCTTGCTTTTATCTGTATTCTTGTCTTCCATCATGATTTCCCCTATTCCTCTGCACTACATTCAGACAGGCCATAATCAGAAATCAATCCTACAATGTTAAACAGCCGTGTAGCCTGAAATACTACCAGGAGCTGGGATTTTTTCCAGTTGAAAAGTCTGGCTACAAAATAGGTCTCCTTATGTGGAGCCAAGGAGGACCTTGTTGTCCAGCTAGCGACTGTTGAGGGTGTAGGGTTGCATCAGTAATTACGGGGAGGCCAGAGTAGGCCAAGGCTGTAAATTCTCCCTGTCTGCTAGAGGAATTCAGTGCTGAAATTGTTTGGGTGGACGCTTTTTGCCGGATTAAAGCTGTTGCTCCTCATGACCTTGGGGTAGCCTTTGAGTCTTTGGTAGGGAATATACCTCACACCTTCAGAAGTCACAACTGGAAAAAATGTTAGGGAAATTGGAACTGAGACTCAATAAACACTACCGGTTTGGGATCCCTGCGAGGAGGTGCATGCCTGTATTAGACTTCCAAAAATCACTCATCACTCCTCACTGTCCAATCAGCCTGGTTTTCCGCTTCTCATTCTTGATATGGTCAATTTGCTGAATGATAGTCTGTGTGCTTTCCAGGCTTTTACCACTTCCAAAAATTGCAGAAACAAACTTTTCATCTCAGGTAGTTATGAATTGCTTTCCACTTCAGTCTTTCCACAAAAACAAAGGAGTATGTTTTGATTTGAGCCTGTTAGGTACATGGTTCTTTTTAATACATTCACAAAATTCTACTTTTGACAGCCATAATCCAGATGAAGAGGGAGAAAACACACAAGGAATTTGCCACCTCTTAAAGTAATTTCATTCCAGAACTTAAAATCATTGCTAACCTCTGCAACACTTAATTAATTGAAATGACTCTAGCTGTGGGAATCTGTGGTGAAGAGGTCTCTAATAGTTACATGCAATTCAACCTGGAATTCAGTTAGAGCTAAAAGATACTTGAACAACATTTTGCAAGGAATGAAAAATTAAAACCCTGTTGAATTTAATCAGTCATCCACTTTTTCTTTTTTTTTCAACTTGCCTCTTGTGCAGGCAGGATGCACAGTGAATCCTCTGGGATTCACTGGACATAATTCTTTACCAGCTAACGTACAAAGTACCTAAGTACAACTTTGGTTTCAGAATACAGAGACAAATTAACAGATACAGGGTTACCTGTTTTGTTAATCAATCTATGGAAAACTCAGTATCATTAAAAAGCCTAACTCCAAATTATTCTAAAAGGCTTCTCTAGCTGATGAGAATGACTGAGGTAATAGTTGTAGTAAAGACGTTAGCTATTTGTGAGAGACACTCCCTGCTCATTCATATTGGTGATAATTGTGACAACTCAGTCTGATTAATAAAGTTTATGCTGCGCTATATTTCTCAGAAAGGACTCCTACTTTTCCATATTTTCTCCGTTACTAAAACTGCAGCTTTCTCCAATATCCGGCTGGTGCTGTGCTATGGCCGTTCTTACCAGCACACCAAAGTCACGCTATGCCTGACCCTGCTCTAGTGAACGGGGAGGGTGAGCAGGAAAAGGACCAAGCATGCAATCATACAAGATGCTGAGACTTTCCTAGATTCTGGTGTGAAACAAGGACCTGCAGACAGAGCCACCTTATCAAAACAAACATTGCATCCCTCAGAAAAAGATGCCACAGCTACCCACTTTAACCTGAGGGAAGACTAATTGTATCAAGGTACGCTGAGGAACCCTTGCTGCTATAAATAATAATAAAGGGCAAATAATGAAAAAAATAAAACAGAAACCCCACAAGTGAGATGTTTTAAATGAAAGGTGATGCACTGTGAACTTAACACACTGGCCCTTTAGCCTTTCTGTTAACAAGGTAATCTAATTGCCATTGATTTTTTTCACCTCTGTTACTAAGAAGGTGATGGAATGGTGTCCACGCAGATGTATTGAATCAGATACTAAACAAAGAGCAACATAAAGAACAATTATCAGCAGCCTTGCCTTCAGCTTGCTGATTATGACATTACTGAAAAGACAAGGTCTGGGTGACTTAAACTAAAAGGAGGAAAATAAAGGTAAGAGGGAAGAAAGTGATATGTTTACTGTCTGAGTATAGATGGTTCTTTACCTTTACCAGGCTATGTGTTTCCCCTTTGCAGCTAGACCCGAAGGGTGATCTATTAATGACTTTGATTATACTACAAAAAAAACTAAGTACAGAGGCAATGGTTAGCCACAAGTTTACATATCTTACTCTGCATAGAGGATAGCTAGAAAATTCTAGTTTTTTGTGTTTGTGGTTCTGTCTGCCTGAGTATCACTGGCTCTTGATTATTGCCCACATGACCATTAAGCAGGTTTTCCTAAGGGCTTGGGAATACCCAAGCTGAAGGTGGTTATAAGATTTGGTATAGCTCAATGGGCTATTACTAGGTGTGTATACATCCATGTTTGAATGGTGTGCAGAGGAATGGCTGGCCAGATTTTTACAGGGCATAAAATGAGAAAGCACCGTGTGCCTGTGTAGTTCAATCGATTCCAAAGCAATTGGGCCAATTTACACAGGCTGCGAATCAGGACTGGGTAATGGGAAGACTAATGCTGTAAACTCTAACCTCGTGGTATTAGATTTCAGTATTTCCAAATGGCACGGGCTGTGCAACTTGCATTTCTAGTAGCACAGCTTTACCTGACCCAGCCTCTGTAAACAGTACAACCAAGCAGTTCCAGTGCTCGGATGCCTTTATGTACTAGCAAAAGTAATGACGCCTACTATGTAGTATTACTATTTTATGACATCAGCACCATATGACATTTTCTCAAGGGCAGCCCATATCCCTTGCCCTCCTCCATATTGGCAGCCATCACTAATTGACTGTGAAAGTGGAGAATTCAATGGCTTAAGGTGATCTCTTCTCTGAACTCCAAAACTGTTTGTGGATGGAAATCAGCTGAAGCAAAACATTGGTTCAATTACATTGTCAAGGGATATAGCTCCTCTACAGTGGAGAAGTAAACACTAAAAGGAACCAATCTGCTACCATGTATTGCTGATATTATTAGTCTATTTCAGATGTAGGAATCATGTGAATTAATAAAAGCCAATACTGACATCACCCAACTAAAATAAACCGTGGTGAGCTGCTATTGCTGCAAGGAATGAGTGTTACATATATTTGGTCTGGATCATACCCCTGTACCCTTGATCACCAGGGTTAGCAACTTCCTCTGCTAAACTGAGGGTACTGTTCAAACCATGTCATTCCCTGAGAATGAGAAAGTCAATATCGTCCTTGATAATAAATCAAAGGGCTAAATCATGATCTCTTCACAAGGTTGAACAGACCTTTCCCTCATCTCATTCCCTTCCTTGGTTTATTCAGGGGATAAAGCAATTCCTAATATGAATAAGGAAGAGAATCTATTTATGCATTCAGTATCCATGCTCCTCTGATTGTGTGTTTTTCACTGTGTAATAATTGATGACATCTTCCAAAGACAGCTTAAAGGACAGGTATATAAGCTGTAAGAATCCAAATGGCCATACCTTTAACTGGATCTCATGGCAGCTAAACTAGATGCACAGAGGCCTAACTATTGGAGAATACTTGCCCTTGCTAATAAGGACAAGAAAAGAATGGTTGATCAGATATGGATGAAACTAGCAACAGTTTACTATGGCTCAAGCACAGTGTGGACTTATCTTCTTTGACAGCTGAATAATATCTAGTGAAAACAGAGTTGCATGCTTCCTCATCACTGAGGAAAAGCTTTGGCATCTGCTAATCATGCTGAAATGGTTAGTTTTTTCTTCAGTCCAGGGGAGAAAAATGAAGCTTCTTCTATGAAGCTTCTGTATGAGGTTAGGCTAGAGCTCAGCATTTTAACTTTCTAACCATTCTCCGCAGAAATTAACTGTACCTTGGTCCTGAGGATAAGTGTAGAAGACATTGTTTGGACTTTATAGAGCAAATAACCAAACATGCAGGTGAGATGCTGCCTAGGTTTTATTGTTTCACATCTCCAAATCCAACATCATCCTTTCTGTAGAAAATTCCCTGGAGACATAACAATGTAAGGGCCAAGGACAAAACAAATGTCCTTACCTCAACATGTCAAAGGCATATCAGAGCTGCCTCTAGGAAGGAACATGGAAAAAAAATGAATAAAAGCTTTTGTCCTTTCTAAAAGAGGCCTAGGGATTTCTAGAAAGTTTGTAGGATGGGCTGTTGTAAGAGATAGCATTTTCATGAAGAAGAACTGAAGGAATTATTGAATTTATTTTTAGAGACTGCTTTTGTAGATTGGAAAATTGTTATCTTTGATAAAATGCTTACTTTTGTCCCAGAAGTGAAGCATTGTCTTAATCTAAGAAAATACATGAAGAGCTGGGAGAGTGACTCTGCAAAAGAATTTATTTCTTCCCCTATGAAGGGAAAAGTTATAACTGATTTGAGAGGTCAATAGTCTAGGACATCATCTTTATTACGAAACATATAGAAAAATAGAATATAGTTACTATTCCTAAAGATTTACTCATAAGTGAATAATTCTATACTATGTACTCTTCTGAATATCATTAAAAGATACGAGGCTACAATGAAGTATAAAGAAAAAAACAATCTTACACCTAAACCAACCTGGAGACTCCAGAAAACTACAGAGTTAGTACACATACAAGCTGCTGAAGTCTCAGGGTCACGTTCTCCAAGCTTGAGGTCATCTGTATGCTACCACAGCTATCACCGAGCATGGGGCAAGTAAATGGCTGTAGTTTGCTTGGCTGGCAAAAGCACAGCCAGAAATTTTTGAAGTTTGAATTATGTTTGCCAATATTTGAATTTTGTTCAGTGAAATGAACTTTTCACTTGCGTCTTGAAAATACGCAGAACTGTATTTCACTTGCAGGACAATCCTAAACCATCTCAAAGGGGCTTTGCCCATAAATACTCAGGTATCCATCCTCCGGATACGAGATGAACTTACAGCAGAGAACTACATGGTGAATAACTGAAAACATTCCTGTCTGTACACCCAGTTTCAAATGCACCTCCTGTTTGCTGGTGAGGTAGTCCAAAGTTAATACATAAATTTGAACCTGAATTTCTAGCTGGAACTGTTTAGAAATTGAGAAAACTAGCCCTTCATGAAAAAGTTTAGCTTAGGGGATTGATTAAGTATTTTTCCTGATTTCCTTAACTTAATTTCCAGCTTCTGACTGTGACCAGAGGCATAATTACTGCAGCTAAAGCTGGCTATTGGATCCAAACCAAGATGTAAGAGTGTATACTGTATATATTATTCTTAATATATTAAGAAAATAATACTAATAGATTCTTAATATATACTATTACTTCTTAATCATCTTCTACCTAAGAAATTCAAGATGTTTTAAAGTCAGTCTCATAGCCTTTTTATTAAAAGGCTATTATGATTTTAGTTGGACAAATAAAGAAACTGAGGAAAAGACAAGATTTATGTACAGCCACAACAGAGATAAGACATGAATCTAGCACTGGAAATGAGCTTTCTATCATATAGACTTGTCCTTGTTCTTTTTCCATTAGCATGGCTATTCTGTCAAACTTTTCAGCTCATCACCAACAGATTAAAGTGATTTGGGGTATCATCCAAGTTTCTGGATGTGATTTCCAACTACAATGGAGATAATAAATGTAATGAGGCCAGACTTCTACCAACGTGCAGAACTCAGCACTGGACTTCACTCACGCCAGGAAGGAGGCAAAATTGGGAGAAAGGTGGCCAAAAGATGAGGGAAAAAAAAGTACCAGAATGGAAAGCAAAACCTGACCAGAGATAAATGATTCCTCTCCTGAGATGTGTTTTTGTTTTATCACAATGACCTTTCAGAGAAAAGATGAAGCCAGCCTCAGGTAAAAAGAAATAGCCACATTTCATCTGTGGTTAGCCTTTGTGACCTCTGAACTCTGCTTTTCTCTCTGAACCTATTTCCATGCACCATTTCTCCTCGCCACAGATAAGAGACATCCAAGTGCCAGAAAGAAACTTAGAGCTTCCACGCAGACTCGTCAGCAAGCACAACTACTCCTTAATTTGGGAAACTGTCCCCCTTGATTTTTCTAGTATCCAGTTCTGGTGTCATGCAGAAGGGGAGATAAATTGCACAGGAGATATTAAGCCTCACCACCCACAGCACATGGAGGGAGCTATGTTTTAAACGCGGGTTTGTGCGCGTGTGTGCGCGCACGCACACGTGTCGATGTGTGTATAGCATATCTCATTATCGTATCATCACTTTTCAGCTATCTCTAACACAAGAGTCAAGGGGTTTGGGAGCACACACAAAAAAAGAGAGATTTCTAAGAGAGCAGGAGATTGGGCCGGGGTCATCCGAAAGGGTAATTATTGTTAAATGTCAGGTTAACTCTGAAGGCCTCAGCTCATCCAACTGAGAGCAGATTAGCCCAGATGGAGACATTTTCAACACGGTTCTGTCTGACCAATCAGCGACAGCTGGGATTAGCCAAATACCTTCTCTCATCTGCTTGCTCACAGAAAGGTCAGTTTCTGCTCATTGCTTCCCTTTTAAGATGTGCTTTTTTTTTTCTTTCTTTCTTTTTTTTTTTTTTTTATTTGTGGCAGCTATATGCAGGAAATCAGGGTCCTTTTATCAGCAAATTAAATATTCAACATCTAAAACCCACTTTTTTTTGAGAATCAACTTCATTCACTTTCAAGAATGCTTTTATTTTTTCTTTTCTTTCCTTTTTTTCTCAATGCTGCATACAGATAGATAAAATATATATGTAGCTACCAAAGCCTCGGTTTGTGCAAAATGATATTGCTTCATGGACTTTGCTGGAGGTATATTGATTTCCACCCACTGAGTATTTGGCCCTGTATTTCAGTATCACCGGATGACTGCCATAGGACATAGATTGTTTTTTCTTATTCCTTTTTTGTTTTGCCTTTCCTTCTAAAAAGAAATCTTTGGTAATTTTATTCTCACCATTCATCTATTTAAGAGCTACAGTTTATGCCTTCTATCTAAGGGGGGGGGGGGTGAAACTCAACCCCACCAACAAGTTAGAACAGAAAACTCTCCCTGAAACCAACCCTGGAGTGCTTTAAAAACTAATCGTCTTTTATGTACAGCTTCTTTTCCCAGACAGCTTAAATAAGTGCAAACATAAAACTCAGTGATAAAATGAACAGAAACTAAAACAAAAATCACCCTCAGAATGTAAATAATTTGTCTTTGGATCCCTAGAAAGTTCTTTCATGCTTTCATTATTTTTATTAAGAGGGAGATCCCTCTTTTCTCTTGTTGATTTTTTTTTGTTTCCTGATTTCTGATGCTAGTTTCAGCCAGAAGTGGTCATAGCAAAAGGAACTGAAAATTTTACTGGTTTGAGTCACGTTTATACTGAGACACCTATATAACAGTCAGGCAGTATAAAGGAGCCTTTAAAAGGGTGTAGTCACATTTACATTCACTTCCCCCCCCCCTCCCCACTCCATTTCTAGAGCTCTGTAGAAAAGGCCTTGGTATAAAAGGAAATTGGCTTTACATGAATTATCCTACTGAGGGCCTAATCCTGATCTCTAGTGATGCTTTGTGATCCCCCCCCCCAAGCTAAATGACCCAACCCTAGGAGAAATGGAACATTTTCTGCAAGGGCAGAAATATTTTATATTCCTGGGGGAGCCAAGGGTACAGATTACAGTGAGCACATTAACATGCTGCTCATGGTGCTGGGCACCAAACAGGAGCAGCATCTTGATAAGTCTTGCTCAGGGTATTTGCATCAGCAAAACAAATCCTACTGAAAAGGCATAAGAGACTCCTGTTAGGGATATCCTAAATTCTTGTTTATGATATGTTCAGTGGAACTGAAGAAGGCCCTGCAAGATGCACTGGCAGACAAATAGACAAATGGACTGGCCAAGTAAGTGGCTTAGTGTTTTGTTTCTGCAGTTCCGAGGAGTATCCGAGTCCCTATGACTGAGATGAGAACCTTAAATAATGAAATAAGTCTCATAGTCTGGAAGAGCAGGAAGAACACAGGGAAATTTAATCTTACGTGAATTCCAGTCTAACTCTGTAGCCTTCAGAGATACGATACGCATGGGTAAAACCTCAGTAATCATTAGAGGTTAAATTATGCCCTTAAACATAGACTCATCCAGGGATGTCAAGAAATAGAAGGTCTGCTACTTACCTTCTTTGTAGGCTATCCAGATTATGAGTTCAGATACAGACAGAAATATGTGGCATGTCCACAACCCATGGCAGAACATGGGCTGTACTCCCGTTTCCAGCATGGTAGGGAGGAATACAATATTACAGGTTTTATGCGTTTCCACTGAAATGCGCATGAGGCTGCACTCCACCAACGCCTCTTCGTCCAGCTTAAAATAAAAGGCCTTTTGTTACAGTATCAATGGGAGGGGATGGAGTGAATAACTCAATTTTACAAAGCAAGTTAACACAAGAACCAACTCCTAATTTCCTTATCAATTTCTTGATGTCCAATGGACATCATTGCTTCTCAGTGTGCCACAGCACAGTGCTTCCTTTTGCAACACGTATCTTTCATTCAAGCAGGTAATAATATCAAAATCAACTATTATGTCCCTGCCCATCATCACCACAAATTAAATGGAACTGCTATGCAAGTTGAACCCAGTTATTCATTTAAAACATATGTCCATCTGTGTTCTGTCTGCCAAGACGTTGAGTCCTACAGTTCATCTGCATCAAGACACAGCTGAGTTTCTTTCTTCCTCCTTAAATATAAGGACTGTAGCAGGCACTGGTAATCCTGTGAATAATGCTAACTCTTTAATACACAGGCATTTCTACATACCAGACTTTATTGTACTATAACAATACAAAACAGGTTTTGTACTAAATATTTTACTCCCAGTCTTTTCATAGATAGGAAAAGAAAAGCAAGGATGAAATGATTTGCCCAATGGAGAATAGTAAGTCAGTAGCAGATTTAGGAGCAGAACGCAGGTGTCTAGAATCGTAGGCTACTTGCCTACCCACTGGACCACACTAATTCCCAAGAAAAGCTCAGCCTTGTTATTTTTAAGCTGTGTCCTACACAGCTGCTCTTGCACTTCTTACACTGTTTCTAGGAAATTAACATATTTAACAACATGTCACATACAAAAAATAAATGCCTTTGATAATCACTTGAATCAGACACAAAGGGAAACCAAATTCTTTTAGTATTCAAGCAAAGCATCTTATCGGGGATCTATTTAAAATACAACACAATTTCTTTACATATTGTATTAATTTAATAAGCCACAGTTTCAGTGATATGGAATTTCTTTTCCAGAATCGTGCCAGAAAAAAAACTGAGAGAAAGCTTTTATTAAACTTAGTAAGGCAAGAACCTAAGTAAACTGAATGTCATACCCAAAAATGCAAAGAGCAAATCAGTTTACGCATGAATCAAGTAAACTCATACTTGGAGCTCAGTTCTAACCTACACATGCCTTTTGCTTCATGTAGACTAAAATTTATATCTATCTGTATGTAGGCATATAGATAAGTCAAGCAGAGAAGATTCAGTGAGGTTATAAAAATAAAGTTCCATAGGAAACAGCTGAGCTCAATTCTGTTTTCTAAACCACCCAAGTTGTAAAATTGTTTAACAAAATTCATATTAATTTACTGCAGAGCTAATTTAATAAATGAAAGTATTTGAGTAACTGACCTTCTTAGTACAAATATAAATTGTGGTGTTTGAATTCACATGGAATGAGAACAGACTCCACCACAGAATATTTATGAAATCATTCAGTGAACTTTGGGGTGCAATGTAACGGGGCATCGGAGTGCTTGAGTCGCATCCTGCGCTGCACATCTTGTCTTGCCCAGGATATACTTTTATTCCAGCACAACATAAACAAGACAGTATTTATGCAAATCTGTAAACTTACAAGTCTTGATTCCCTCGTATCAGCCCAGTTTGAGCTAACTCATGAGAATGAGGGGCCAGGATTAGTCAGTCATCAATTCCTGATTCTGCAGACAGTGTTTCCCATGCTTGAATTTTTATGCTTTGCAGTGTCTAGAAGAGGTATGTCTTAGCCATCTAAAACAAAAGTCTCCTAGTACTAAACAGTTAATATTTATAGGTAACTTTGCAATCATTACTATCAACAGACAAAAAGCTACAATAATCCGATTGCCATCACTTTAACCAAAGCCCGTGTCGTAAACCTTGTAATTTTCTGCTGTCATGCTCAGGCACTTTCAACACATTTAAATTAGAAAGGACTATGCTAATTTTGCTTCATAGCCAGGGTAATTGTTGTAAGACATAATTATCTTTTTTTTTTTAAAGGATCGTTTTATTCTCCAGAGTTGTTTAAATTCAGTCTCAGTTACTGCTCGTCCTTTCATCCCTACACTGCATTCTGGCTACCACCTCCATTAAATTATTCTTTTCATCTTCGTTAGCTGGAGACAACTTAACCCTCCTTTCTGATGGACATTTCAGGCCCTGGCATAACTCTATTAAAAGCAAGAGAGTATGCTAAGGACAAATCTAGTTCTTTGTTTCCCTCTGACCTTCCTGAAGAGTCCTCAGAAGGTTCGACATGTTAAGTCAATTAAAGCCAATTTAAAGTTATAGCCCAGCATATAGCTTTACTGAGTACGGATGCATCAGAGCTTTGCCCTTATAAAAGCAGCAAAGAGTTTAAGCTTGATAACACTGAAATTTAAGTATCTTCCAGAGACTTGTGTCAGTAGTACCAGTGTGTGTTGACCAGCCACTGACATTATTCTGTCCACCTGCAGCAGAACACAAAGAGAAAATGTGAACTTTCCACCAGAATGAAGCCCAGTGGACAGGGTGCTTGTTTAGCTCATCTCCAAGACTTTTTGACTAGGAAAGACGTGGTACGAATTTGGGCTACAGTAGCATCCCAGATGCATGCACTGCAAGTCCAGCCAGCAGATGGGTGATTCTGCTAATTGGTTAAATGTGATCGAGCATCTCTCTAACCCGTTGGCAGGCACAACAAATGGGAGCTGCGTTACGAACCACCTACCTTGTGCTGCCGCTGCTGAGAATATCAGTATGTCCTTACAACAAGAAGTAAATCAACTGCTCCCTTGTTATCAGCTGCTGTTCCACAGCACATGGAGCTGGGGCTAAAGGAAACATTACTGAATGAAAATACCAGTGATACTAGTTACCGATTAAATGCTGGGAGCTGAATGGAAGTATTGTTTGCAATCCAGGTGGACTGACATTGGCAGTATGACATCTCCTGATGCCAAATGGAAGACCTGAGTATAAAAGGGAGAGACATTTAGGCTTGATGCCAGCAGACCTTGGCATGTCATATACTCTTCAGAGCATGTTAGCAAGTCGGTTCCTGGGCATGTTAAAAGGCATACCTTAGTAATTGAGAATCTGATGCCTCATCGGAGCTTCAAATGTCTCCTGTGGGGTTGCTTTAAAGAGTTTCCGGTAGACAGCTTTTTCTTCCTCTTACATGCTTTTTCTCTACTAGGAGTTCAATAGTTTAGTGGGGGGGGGAAAGGAAAGAAATATCTAGCAACAGAGGTTCAGGGCTATTATAGGAGTGACTTACCACACATCAGTTATCGCAGATAGGGCTCATTAGGGAACATGTTCCCTGTGCTATAGTACTGGTCCAAATGAGATAGTAAAGAGGCAGTGGAGTTATCTGACCACAGAGTTAATCTTTTCTCCCTGTCTCTCTGGAACAAAAGATGGAGGTTGTTTTGGGAGGGTTCGTGGTGGAATAACTTCTTGCCCCATTCTTTAGGATACATCTACATGACCTAATCTGTGGATGTAAGACTTGACTGACAGTGTTCCTGCCCCCATGATAAACCTACTGCTGCTTTTTCAAGCCTAGTTGTCACCTTCTTGCATCTTTATGCTATCACATTTTTTCTAGCAAAAAACATATGTCTTCGCAGTCTTTATTCTATTTTATTTCTGTTCTGTGTATGCTCCCATATTGTACTTGTCACTATTGCATCTGAACACCTTCTAGCCAGCAACATGGCTATCATTTATCTCCTGCTTGTTTACTCTTTCATCCTCTCCCCAAGGGGAGGATGTCTGGGTAGTGAAGTGGCTTTGCAGGACTCAGATTTGCTTGTATTACCAGAACAATCAAGTCTGGTTGGTTACAATGAAATAACCAAGTAATCACTAACTCAGATGGTAATAATCAAATATACTTGTATGTACTCAAATCTGCTTGCATTATTATCTAGCTGGCGAACACCCTTTAACGTTACAGAATTCTTCTCCTAGTTATAATAAGGATAACACCACTGATTTCCCTGGAATGACTAAATCTTTACAAAGAAACAAAATCCAGCTCTGAGGTGCCATTCCTTTACTATACAGCGACTTTCTCAGGAATATGTCTGTGAGTACCATATGGCCCTTTACTATCTCTCTGTGATCAACTAATGAAGGCATCAGGATCTTCAGCCCTGCAGTTTGATCCCTTGGCCGTATTTTCACAGAGCTTCGATTCTGGATGAGTAGAACTAGAAAAATCAGCTGCCTACATGAAACATCTCGAGATATTCCTCTGTGCCAACACTGGCTAGGAAGAGAATAGAAATGAAAGAGGATGTTTCTAATTAGGAACCCTGTTAGTGTCCTGGGATGAGCGAGAAGTGAAAATCAGCTCACTGGAAGCTCTGAACTCACATATTTTGTTTACACACAGACAGGTGTATACACACACTTGCACACAGCCTTCATTTGCAAATGCCACAAGTCATTTATGTCATTGTTAATGATTCTGATGAGTTACTTACGGAGAAACTGCTCCAGGCTGTGTCTCCATGTTCACCTGGCATTAGGAGTTAACCTAGTTCCTACTACAATTGTCATGCTGGAGATGCCCAGCATTAAACGTTTCATGTTTGTGACCACGCAGAAGGACCGAATCTTATAATGCTGCTTTGAGCAGCAGATCTTGTTGTCCGCATAATCAGAGCTGCTGCTTGGAAGTGCTCACTGAAGGCTGGGCCCTACGGTCTTAATATCTGGCACTTATTCTTCTGCTCTGCAGCAAACCTGGGCATTATCAGCTCAGGTTGTGTTACTGATAAACCTGGACTTCTCATGAGACATAGGGAAAGATTTTACAACTGCCATAAAAAGTGTTCAAGTTCAGTCAGATCATTTCTGTAGCAGCCTGAAAATATCGTCTACTGGTGACATTCCTCTTCCAAAACAGCTTATTCTCTGTTCTGGAGAAAGGAAAAGATTCTGTTCCTTCTCATCCAATGTGGAGACACTCATGGTAAGATAAAAGACAGACAGGCAGGCTGAACAAGCTGTAAGTCATGACCAAGGTGTGTAACAGGAGACAGCCATGCTTTCTTCCATCCAAACTCCCCCTTCCTCTCTTCCACCCCACCTCAATCCCCAGCGCTCTGTTATGCCAGGGCACTTGGGGAGTGTCTGTTTATGGACATTTATCAGGCAGCAAATAATCTGTCATGTTATTTGTAAGCATGGCATTTTCAAGAGGTGTTCTTGGTAGTTTAACAACATGCAGTGTTTTTGTAGCTGCAGAAAAGGTCCTATGGGCCATTAAGCAATCATTTATTGGTTAAATATCTCCATTCTCAGTAATGAATTGCTATTTTGTAAGTACAAACATTTCCTTTCAGTTTAATTTTCAGATTTTGAGGTCGCAATGGTGTTTGCTCTGGAGAGGGAATAAAGTCTAGGACCATGACATTAATACACTCCCAACTTTTATTTCCTTTGCCAATTGTGACTAGACCTCCAGTACATTAATTTCCCTGTTTTTCTTGGGGGCTCCAGCAACTCGAAGAGAGATATTTGTGATTTCACTACTCCTCTATCTGCTTCACTCAGTTATCACTGATTTTCACCTACAGTGAGATAAGTATTAGCGTTTCCTTTAATAGGGAGTTATAAGTTCTGCCCTTATAGATTACGGACTATATAACAGCCACTAGGTTGGTTTGCTTTACTGGTTTTATTTATTTATTTATTTTTAATTGAAGAAAGTTCTGGATTTAACTGAAGTTCTGGATTGACAGCCTTAGAAAATTTATTTCCTTGTTTGTTCCGCCACGGGGACTAGTACAGATTTCGCAAAAGTGTCTTAAGAATAAATAATGCTTTCCAGGGCCTTTTTTTTTTTTTTTTTTGCTTTTCTGAAGAATGTGTCTTTGAGGATGAAGTAATAGTTTCCAGAGCCTCTATAATCTTTCTTTTCTCTTAAAAGATTATTGAACTACCTCTGCGTCAGTGATTCTGATTTTATTGACCCTTGTGAACCTCTTGCCCTGCAGTTCTCAAGGAGCACCTCGAACTGCTTCACCAAAGTGACCAAGTATTTTTAACCTCACAGAATGCTAGCCCAGGTACTAGCATGGTGGTTCACGTATGAAGCAAAAACTAGGAGGCACAACTGTATTATTTTTATGCTAGTATTCATCACATTTACTGTAAGACTGCTGCAGTTTTTCATTATTATTCTTTCAGAAGAAAGAGTAAGCAAATTTAGGACTATACACAGGGTTTATAGCTATCTGTCTGTAATTTACTGGGCTGGGAGGAATAGTTGGGGCAGATACATTACATGAATATGAATATTATCCCACTAGTCACTGCTGTTAAAGCCCATCTTATCTCTAGGGGGGAAAAATTTTAAAGTGAGCCCAATTTGATACAATTCCCACCAAAGTCAGTGAAGCTGAGCCCGCTCTTTGGAGAATCTATGTACCTGTGACTGCCCACACTTTGCTGGCAAGTGCAAGAACAGAGAGAGCAGGCAGCGCAACTTCACAGTGTCAGTGAAATCCGGGATCTTTGCTGCGATGCCCATACGAAAAGAACAAAATGCAGTAACTCCAGGCTGATACCTGCATAAAAGCAAGTCACTTCTCCTCCAATGGAAGAGCATCTGAGAGAACCTGAGAAGAACTCCGAGGCAGTCAGTATGAAGAGAACATGTTCTAGCCATCAGCCATAAGCATGACCTCAGGATCTTGGGGGAGGTTCTATCAAAGAAGAATGCGCATCCAGTTGAGCTCTTAATAAGCATTTGCAACCCCAGAGTATATAGACTGATTGAGCTGCGTAGAGGTGGCACTGTCTTAACTCATTGGCTGTTTACTCAACAGTTATTTTGCTGTGCAAACGAGCATGAGGAAGACCACCTATTGATTCACTTTCCTCCCTCTAGATGCTTACAATCTATCAAGCAGAGAATAAAAGGGAATTAATCTGTATCATGGCACTGCAGAGTTTGCATCGTCTGCATGCCAGACAGAAACACTTTCCTCTACCTTGCTCAGCAAGGGACATTTCCCTGGGTTTGGGCAACACATCTGAATAAATCCTTTTCTCCCAATTAAGTCATACGATGCGGCAAGAGCCTGCTCCAGCCTCCCTGCTTGGATTTAACCTTAACGGGTTAACTTCATAAAACTGCAGCTCTTTATTCCCAGCCCGCGATTTCCCATCATACTTTAGGACCAGCGAACCGTCCCTTCATTGATGGCACCTTTTGGCTTCACAATAGAAGCCAATTTGTTAGAATTCTTCACAGGTCAGGGGCTGCGTGAAGATGTGGAGGGCGCAGCAGTGGCCGCTGGAAAATGAAGTTGTATTCGCTTGGCAAATTATACGTCTGCTGCACTTTATGGGCCTTGATTTCCTTTCCCCTCTCTCTCTCTCTCTCTCTCTCTGCCTCTCTCTCCCTCTCCCTTTCTACCCCCTCCCATCAGCCCCTCCCTCATCCTCACTTTCTTTTTTTTAAATCGGAGAAGCGTGTATGTGAGCTATCGTCACATATCCAGTTAATGTAGGTTAATAGATTGATTCCAGTGACACGGATCATAATGAACAGTAAATTGTTTTATCTCTTAAGTCTTATTTGGTCAGCCAGGAAAACATATGAGGTAATATGGCTTGGACTAAATGGACCGTATAATAGATCTCCCTCTAAAGAATAAGGACAGGGGTGACAGTGCCTCTTATGATTAATGAAAATAATAATGGTCCTGAAATTGAAATTTTTCTAATTTTTTTCCTTCTTCTCTCTTGGCTGCCACGAAAAACTTCAGCCAGGAGATGATTTGTGCACAATAACCACCTCTGACTTCTTCCTCAACTCCTAATACAAGTTTAGAGAGTGCTGGGGAGGGAGAGTTGAAGAGGGATGGATGGTTGTGTACATTTCTAAGAGCTCAGCTTGACAGTAGAGTAGCATATCAATTCAAATGTTTTGCTTTTAACCCCAGGCATATGCTTTCAGGCACTCATGACTTGCACAAACATGGGATTTCCAAAAGTGTCCAAGGGAGTTGACACTGGAACGTGCAACTCATTAAGGCTGCTTTAGAAATACCAGAGTAATGTCTTAAACTTTTAGACACATCTGCTTGTTCTTTTATGTAGAAGTGCCTTCCTTCATTGCTTGTGCATAACATTCAAAATGATTTGTCATTATTAATGAGTATTTACACGTGTTTGCTGTCAGGGCTGCTTGCTATCATAAATGTATAAGAAGGTTAGTTCCCTTCAAGAATCAGTTTGGGCAGAATCAGGCCTTCTACAGACTGATTAAGACAGGATTTTTTCAAGGGGTTTGACTAAAGTGGCTCAAAACAGCATTTGAATAAGACTTATGAGCATTCATCTTGAACAGCATCCCATGACCAGACAATTGACATAAGATGTCTGTCACTTATAATTAGATATTCTTTATTTAAGGACTATTAATCAGAATGGCGAGGACACATCCAAATAGGAGCAGTAAGGTTGTGTCCCTTTATCAACCTTTATAACACGGCATGGCCAGAAGAATCATCCATTAACACCGGAGAACATTTGTGTGTGTGTGTGTTGCTGTGGGGTAGACTACAACTCCCTTAACTCTTCCAGTAGAGCCACAGATGAACAGTAATGCAGAACTGAATATAAATTTAACCCTCAGTCCTTTCTCCAGTAAATTTACATAAAGTAAAACAAAAATGAAGATCTTAGGAACTGTCCCACTGAGCATCTTCTTGTAGGAGCACGGCAATACGAATCAGTGTATGACAGTTACAGCCAGATCTGGATTTTGCACCTCCTCCCTGCTGTTTATGGTGCTTGTATTTTTTTTCTTTTTCCTTTTTTTTTTTAACTTAATTCCATTTAAGACTACAACAAACAACAGTAAGTGCCTTGTCCCTTTTATTCCTCTTTTATCTTTGTGCTTTACGGCTTTTTTG
Organism: Rhea pennata; assembly: GCF_028389875.1. Lineage (NCBI taxonomy): Eukaryota > Metazoa > Chordata > Aves > Rheiformes > Rheidae > Rhea > Rhea pennata. The sequence goes on along the minus strand of NC_084672.1, from coordinate 6,182,235 downwards.
TTGTATCTGCTTTCATTCTTATAGGATCAATAAAAGGTTTGTAACATTGCAAAGTTTTGGAAACCAGAAATTGCACTTAAGGAGTGGGATAATAGGGATTGTTTCCTGATGCTTCTGCAGAGAAGAAACAGTTGCATCCTTTTTTTTTTTCCTTTTTTTTTCTTCCTCTTCCAATATCTAATCTCAATATCTGCAGTCATGCTTTTGAGTTTTACACTGGCTGTCAGCAGGCAATCAGTTCAGACGTTCAGCTCCTTTGGATTAACATCAAGCTCCGCAGTTTGGGTATATTAGCAGCAGGGTCAATCATGGCAGCAGGAAGCAGTCTGTGCAATAAAAAAAGGAAGAATAAAAGGAACCCTCTGAACTTCAAGGGTCTGGAAAACCCAAACTGAGACTAAACTTCATAAATATCCCTAATCTCTGGTTTAGAAGCCAGGATTGTTTATGATTCATGGCATTTGATGACATTTAACAGCATGCAACCCATTACAGCCCTTAAGTCATTACACAACACGGCAGAAAATGTCATCAGGTGCCACAACAAGAAGGCAGGTTATTGGAGGGGCAGAGTTCAGTTCAGATTAGTTCAGACTTCTGACGGATGCTAGCCTAGTTCCAGACTGAACCCAAATTCTGCTTGTCAGGCTTATCTCTCTAACAGATCATCCTTGCTTTTCTTTATGTTGTACAACCTACTCCCCCACCACCAAAAACTCAATTCCCAGCTTCTGATGGAGCACTGGCAAAATAAGGCTTGTTCCTACTCATGGGTTGTATATGTATGTATATGGGGAGGGGGTTAGGTTTTTTTTTTTCTTTTCTTTTCTTTTCTTTTCTTTTTTTTTTTTTTTTTTTTTTTTTTTAAGAAGTACAGGGCTCAGACCAGATCTCTTCTGGATAGGCAGAGAGCATCTGAGAATATCTGTTAGAGATCTGATACCTCAAGATACTTCAGCAGTGCTCCACCAGTAAAACAGGTCTGAGCAGATCACAGTGTCCAGAGATGGAATCAAAGTGCTAAGCATTGGTAAGGGAACCTAGGAGGTTCGTGGGAGGCAGCAATGTGTGTAAATAACGTGCTTTCAAGCCATGTTTAGGGGCAGTACAATTAACCTGAATAGAGTTATCAGCATCTAGAAACAAATGAGGCATTCAAAATCTATGAAATATTCAGCTTGAGATCTCATAGTGTGGCATGCCAGGTCCTAATCCTCTGCACCAGAGCAGAATTTCCTCCAAAACAATGAAATTTTACCAAATTTCTAGGGATAAATCTCAGTAGATAGTGGAGGGGAGAGTTTTTATGTTGCTGTGCTGATTTGCAGAGCCATCTTCAGAAAAAATGACCTATAGTCCTCAAATTCGAACTTTAATAATAAGAAGTGGTGAGTCACAAGAGCAAAGTTCATATCTTCCAGGAATCTGAGACATTCCCATAAACACATTCAGTTTCTTAGACTATCTAAACCCTACCAGTTTTCAAGGACAGAAATTTCTGAAAAACACTGTTGGGCGGGAGGATTGGTCATGGTTGTAGAAGTGTGCCAAACTTCATTCCACATCTTTCCTGCTGCCAGTAGCACCAGGCAAAAAAGCCTGGGGAACCCACTTTCTGAATGTTGCTGATGTTTCCATTTCTGATGCTAAAAAGAAGTGAAACATCTATAGAAGGGCATCAGAGCGAGTATTGACGGTAGGAAGATGGTGACTGAAGGGGACAATGAATCTTTGCAACCGGAGGAAACTTTGGCTTTGTTTTCGATATCATTTTCTGTTTCCATTTGATTTACCTGAACAAATTTAGACTCGCTATAACTAAATACAGCCTGGTCTTTTGGATGCCTTTAAGCAGCCTAAAATTACATACACCAGGACACAAGAGCTACAGTATTAAAGGCAACATTTTAGTCTGTTGACATCGTATCTTGTCTGGTCAAAAATTCAGTGGTCGTATACAATGAGCTTATTTATCCTGGGGAAGTCTTGGGAGGTAGGTATTTGATTCAATGTATATATCATGCATAATAACAATAATATACATGGATCATGTGCATGTGAATACCCTTTCCACTTAAGAGTGAGAAGAGGTGGATATGTATACATATTTACACATAACACAGGGCTGCATTATTTTGTCTCCTATTAAGAAAAAAGATATTAAAAAATTCAGTGACCGATTTTGCTTCTTGAACCAAGTCAAATATTTTCTTGTCAGTATGCTCATAACTTCAGACTGCAGAGGTCGTGGCCTTGACTTTCTCCTTCAGATGGTTTGCGAGTGGAATGTCCTTGAGATTAAGGTTCCCTTTGTTTTCCTTGGGAGGGGCTTTGCTTACACTGGCAAGCAGCTGAGACTTGCCAAGGTCCTCCAGACTCTGTTTATTAGATTTTTATCTTCTTATCAGAGTCTTCCTCCTTAAATCATGTCAGCATTTTACCACTCTTCAGGGATTCCTGGTGTTTTATTGTCTCTGAGCTGCTTGGGGGGTGGGGGTGAAGGAAGATATCCTAGCAAAAATAACATTTATATAATGGCAGAGATGGGAAAGATACAACTGTCTCCTTAAGATTCTTGTCCTGACCAAAGTTACCGATAACTGGCCAGATTCTGAGAATTTAATTAAATCTATGTTTAAACAAACTCCCATTGATTTTGTTGAGAGTTTTGTGCCTGGTGAAGGACTTCATAATTTGGTCTGGCATTCCTGCCTAGCTCTGACCTGAGAAAAAACCAGCACAGTTGGTTACTGTAATTATTTTGTTTTTCCTGGCAAAGTGAAGTTTCTTTTTATTATTTATTTTCTCAATAAATTGTGCATTGTGACCTAATGTAATACTACTAATAAATATTAAATCTACTGGATTCCACTTCTACTAAAATCAGCTAAATCTATCTCAAAGGTGAAGCATGTAAGTCCATGTATCATTAGAATTTAATGTGTGTGCATACATATATATATATGTGTATATATACAGACTCTAAAACAACAGTATCTTTATTTTATCTTTAATTAAAAGATCTTAAAGCCCTTATAAATCTTAATGCATAGATCCTCCCAAATCTGCTGTGAAGTAAACTAAGTACGAAATAATTCCTTTTCCCAAAGTCTCAGAGCCTGTATCATAAACAAAGAGAACGTGGGTCACCTCTAACTCGAGGGCTTTAAATGGTACAGAGGAATGTAAATGATTCATGATAAAGACATAAGCAAATCACAGTTTTGTACCACATGTGCCTACAAATTAACAATGGCTGAATCTCAGAAGGTTTGAAAGCACAGAAATCTACGGTCTCAAGTTGAAGGTTCACTTTCAGTTCTAAGATGTTGGTGAAGAAGTTAACCCTTTTGCGAAGATGACCTAGAATAAGAAACCAAAGAGAGAATCCAACCTTTGGTTCAAAACACACCAACAGGTTCCCAGATGGTGCAAATCAGTGTATACCGTCATTAAAGGCATCAGCCAGTTGACATTAGTTAAAGATCTGCCCAGTCTGGTAGTATAGCAATAGACATATTAGATATGCATAGACAGACAGACCAGATTCGTACTAGTTTTTGAAATATATTCATCCTGGGACTGCTGTCACACTTTGTCAGGAGAATGAATCAGGGGGGCTGTTCATACTTTTCTACTTTAGGTAACTATTCTTTTGATAATGAAACTTTAATGATAATTGCTCTTCTAAAGAGAGCATTTTCCACCCTTGTTAAAGCAATACTGTCTTGTGGAAATGTGCTTAACATTAAAGCTTCAAGACTGGTATATTTTTCCAATTGATAAGATATCAGTGAAGGACAGAGACTTGAAAATTTGGCATAAGTACCTAATACACAGAAGATAAAAATTAATAGTGAAGAAAGATGTATGAGATGTTATTTCTGATGCTCTGTGAAACACGTTACATTAATGTCTTTAGTCCTAATGCTAAACCTTACCTCAGCTAACCTTCACAAAATGAATGAGAAGATATCCTTTTAACCATATTTTATACGGGCAATGTAAAGTTTCAAAATAATTCGGGGATGACTATAAAGCAGAGCATGCCAAGGCATGGTAGCAAATCTCGGTGACTAGATAAAGACAAAGTCTTTACAAACTCAGCTTACGGATGGCAAGCTTACATATGCTTGCCTCAGTTTTGCAAAAAGAATTCAACAATTCTTCATCATTAGGTTTAGGAAAAGACTCTATGCCAGCAAAACTCAGGGGAACTATGGTTAAAACAAACCCAAAGCAACACATTCACTCTGAGAAAGCCGAGACAAACAGGCCCACGAGTTCGGTCAGGTCTCGTGTAGCGAATCACCCTGCCATCACAAACTCATGCTTCCTGCCCGGTCATCTGGAGTGGTAACAAACACCTGTAAGCGCTAAGCAAAGCAGGAACTCTCATTTTTAAGGAAATAAATGTCACTTGCAAACTGGCAAGCTCCAACAGGGTTAGATTTGTCATTCCCTGAACAGAAGCGATGAGTGGAAAGGTCTCAGCCATGCCAGGCCATGGGACCAGTGCTGCTTACGACAGCTCTAACTTAATGTTTCCACTAAAAATAGCTGTGCTAACTGCATATGCATGCCAGGTCCAATCCCCAGCCATAGATTTCTTCCAGAATCAGCAGGACTGGGAAAGGGAAAAGGGGGTGCGACCATGCGTGTGGGCAGATCTTGGTGAGTGTTTGAGCGTGACAGACTGCATCACGATTCAGAAACGCGATGCTACTAAACTAATCTGGCAACTGAAACGTTACCATTGTTTTGGCTTTCATCTACTCTAAAGAGCTTAAATCGTAGAAAGGAATTATAGTCCATTGAGTTGTCTCCCCTGCCTTGCTTCAGAGAAAGGTGCCCTCTGTATATAATTTGAGGAAGTGTAAATACTTTACCAGAAAGTAGTTTCCTGACAGCTAGAGCCATGTGCAAGAACTGTTGCAGCATGTGCCTAAGATGTGACTCTTTCAGTGAAAGTCTATTTACAGGATGGAACATGTGATTTTAATTGCAAGTATGTTCCTTCTTCCTTTTAAAAGCCTCATGCTTTCACATATACCATTAAAAGATTGTCATATGAGCTTTCTGTGCACTCTTTGGCATGTCTTCCAGAACGAGAAGAGGGAAAAAAAAATCCCTGTTAGTGCCAACAAAATCACATACCGAAAATGAGAAACAGATAAGACAGCAGATTCAGCATGTAGTAGAGTGGGAGAAGAAGTCAGATAAGAGGAGATCCACACGCTCAGAATCTCCACACTCAACTCCTTAACTTGCAGACTTGTTTTTATTCTTCTTCTTTTTTTCTGGGACCCTCTTTACTACATAGCATGATCTCATGCCTCTGAATGCCAGGCAGCCAGTTTCATCTGCCAAGAAACCTTGAGGAAGGACTGAGGAAAGGATGAGGGATTCAGAAAGGGGCACAGTGGTTTCAGTGCATGCATTTGAGAGGGAAAGTGTCTTCCTGGGGCCATGGGCAGCTAAGCATTGTCTCTGAGAGCGCAGAGGGAGTAACAATACAGGCTTCAAGGCATTAGGCTTAATAACACTCAATAATTCAGGCTTCCAGATTTATGTGCACCATATAAGCAAACTTAAAATGATTTTACTATTAAAAAAATTGACTGTATTTTTAATGATCTCACTGTATATTTCAGTGAGAAACATTCACAAGCGCCTTGTTTCTGCTTCAGGCTGGCGGTATTTCACTAGTGCTCTCTTTAAAAAGAGACTCTCAAGCTGGAACAAACTATAAAAAAGAGGCTAACAAAGAATTGCATAACTACAATTTGTTTTTTACCAATAATTTATGGCAGCGCCTGCTGGTTTTGTACCTCTTTTGCTTTTGGATGTAGTTTACTACTTAGCCAGAATTGTTGCTGGCCTTGATGAACCTTCTAACAAAGTTCTAGTTCATTCTGGTAGGGCAAATTTATAAGGGGAATCTCAAGGAAGAAGATGTACAAGGAACTTCATATTTGCAACATAGCTGATAATAATCACCTCTTCAAAACCCTGGCATCATAATTTCTCCATGTTAATGTCTATCCTATATTGTACAGGGTCCCTATCATCACAATATCTAAGTGGCTCTCAAAAACACCAGAAATGAATCCAAAGCACAATGTCCTGCTACGGAATCCCTAAAATCGGAGAGGAGTTTGGCTTTTGTAGTTGAGTTCAGTCACAAGGTTACAATTTCTGTGTAGAACCACTTAAAAACGCTCAGAAATATTCAGTGGTGAGAAAAGGTAATCTCATGGATTGTTCTACTGAACTCAAAAAAAAAGCCCATTAGAAAAAGCATTATCATGATTTGAATCTATATGATATGTGAAAGTAATTTTTGAGAGTCAAGAGTCTATTCTGTAATGAGTATCATCCTGCATTCTGCCCAATTTGTAGAGTATCTTTCCCATATTAAAAGCCAATTTAATTTTTGAGGTGTACTTGGAAAGTCAGGAACAAAGTTAGCTAGAATTGGCACAGTCTGGCCTTCACAAAAGGATGAGCAAACTTTCCCAAATGGCAGGCTAGATTTGGAAGAATTATGACTTTTCATTTTTCATTTTTCTTCTTCTGTGCTCCAAGTGAGATAGGAAGGGTCTAGCAATTTCCAGTCTAAAACAGTTTCTCTATAAGCATTTATTTAATAAAAAAATCTTCAAAATTAGCAATAATCTACCACTAATTTATTAAATTGTTTGCTTTTATTTACACTACTGAGAATGCTACACATCATAGCAAATGGTTGGTGGGAGACCTTAGGTCTCCCAGGTAAATGGGGAGAGCAGGAAAACCTTCTAGAGAATTGCAATACTGTACTCTGGAAAAGCAAGGCACCATCTGCATTCTCTGATGTGTACCAGTAAAGCAATGGGTGTTTTCTTCACTGTATGTTAAGAAAGAAGAGACTTTCACTGGATTTGAAGTGGAGCTTCATATTCTCCCTGTAATGCATCTCTACTTTAAATGGCCCTTGTTTTCAAAATCATGTATGAGGAGAAAATTCAGAAAGTGACAATCTCTGAGTGGTAGTAAATTGTTAGTCTGTTTGCTTAAACCTACTTGCTGGGATTAGCTCTGTCCTACTTTGTGCGTTCTGGATTTAAGGTTAGGCAAGGGTCAAGTAGGCGATTTCAACACATCCGATACAGGCTTACCCCCTCCAGTAACAGGAAGGCTTTTCAGCCAATCCAGACTAATGCTTCCACCTCAAACTCCGCTTTGTTTTGTTTGTATGTGTAAGGAGGTTGGAGGGCAGGAGGGCACAATTTTAAACCCCAATTCACAATTCCATAACATCCATCATTATCTGTCCATGTGAAGCTATTATGGCCTTGCTTACAAAGCCCACTGTTCAAATATACCCAGATCCCCAGAAAAGGCCATGTTCAACTGGGCTGCTCCATTGTTGAAACCTTTCTGACTTTTTCAACCATGTGCACACTCGTGGCCCCAGGAAAGAGTAATACTCTTACCTTAGGCTGGGATTATCTCAGCTGCCTCCAAAGCTGGGAGTATAAAATCCACAGAAACATGGTACAAAATATCCATGTAATATCTTAAATAAGTGACCCTCCCCTCAATTATTTAAAGACCAAATTTCACCCTCTTATTAGAGTGAAATTTTGATTTGTTGCTGGTGGGGAAATACTGACTCTGAGCTCCAAGATCCACACTGTAGCTGGAAGCCATAAATGGTGCCTGGGTAGACAGGTAGTCAGAGAAAAACTAACCTTTCCTTCCTCGTTCATTTGAGACTCAGATATGAGTCCCAGTATGAAGAAACTATACAAAAGGAAGAGGTCGTTAAAAAAAATAATTATTATGTCTTTAAATTTGATTAGATCATTTCTTCAGCCTAAAAATAGTAATGGGTCAAAGTGTGTCTTTTAAAAGATAAAACTTAACTTTTATTCAAGGGAGAGAGATAAAATATGCAGTGCTGAAGCATATTTTCTCAAGAAAGCTCTTCCTTAGATAGACTCGGAAAAATACTGCAAAAAGACTTAGTATCCCTACAGTCTGCATAGAGAAAAGTTGCCCTGAGTGCATTCAGATTCACAACAGACAACGTGGAGCATAGGCTAAGATTGTGCTTTGAACCCTCAATGCCAAGGCCCCTGAACCCCAACTTTTGTAGAATGCTTTGCTACACATCCTTGGTGAAGAAATGGCATTTAGACTCTCCTCAGTCTCAACTGTCTCCTGCCTTCATTTATATACTGATTCTCTTTGACTAGGCTTAAAATCTGAGTTGGCTGGGAAAAACTCAACCTTAAATTCATTGCCTTTAGATTTAAAAGCATAGGAAGCTTCGCCAAGGTTGTTTTCTCTTACCTGGGGAAAAGAAAAAAGAAAAAAAATAGAAGAAAGGAAAAATGGCTTTCATAGGCCAGAGAGCTCAAAAGTGCAGATCCCTACTCTTCGGAGGTCAACTTAACCTGCAAGGTCTGGTCCTCAGAATAACATGGTAGCCCTTCACATTTATGTTTGCATGCTGCTGGGGGGAGGGATGCTGAGCACTGACCTTCCTAATTCAGCAACACAGACAAGAACTCTCCAGCACATTGAAATTACACAGCATATAAAGGAACTCCCCCTTCAACATTATTTATTTGGGTGAACTCTCTCTGTATCACAGAAAAGGCTACGGCATGCTTATTTTGCAAAGAGATTATTTTGTCCAGTTCCAAAGCAAGCACATTAGAAGAATTCCATATAGCCTTCATAATAAATCCACCCAAGGCCCAGCACCCATTTGCTGTTGAGTATGGGCTTTTCTATTTATTTAACCACACACACACACACACACAAAAAAAAAAAAAAAAAAAAAAAAAAAAAAAAAAAGCACACATAATGAGACAATGTCCTTCTCCTACGAGAGAAGAGTTCAATAGTTTAATTTTTGTTAACCAAAATCCCTTGTACTAAGGTAAATTACATTGCATTTTCTATTACTAGCTCTGTTAATTGTCAAGCAATAAGAGTTTATGCACTCATCCAAAGCAGCAGAGAATTTCCCATAATGTTACAAAATAAAACCTGACAAAGCACAATAATCTTTAGTTTATTGATGTGCTACTAGGCTGTGGAAAGCATCAGATTTGTAATGTGCTTTGGTTAGGAAATTGGGGCTTAAAAAGATATATTAGGAATGGTAGAGGAATACCAAGTTCCAAGAACATACGTGCAAATACATGTATGTGCATAAACTGGGAATTTATTTTTTAAGGAAAATGATGATGAAAGACTTTAGCATTTACAGTAAAAGTTCTCAGACTGAAAGGACAGCAAATGAAACAAGGAAAAAGTGCAAACAGAACTAGGTAGCTAATAGTGTTTCCAATAAATAGTGTTTCAAGATAACATGAGCACCAAGCAAAAGCCAGAGTTACTACCTTGAATAGCAGGGGTTTAACTCTGTCCAGGTTGCACTTCAGCATTTGTAGTTAGAAGATATATGTTTAAGAGTTCAGAACATCGTCTATTCATCTGTACACGTAAGGGATCTAAATATGCTTGGCTTTGATTAGACAGCCCCACCTCACTGAAAGCCAGAAAAACTCTTTGGAATGTTCCAATGATGACCAGAAAGCTACAGTAGGAAGTGGTGATTTGGAAAGGTCAGATTTGAAAGAAATGCCAAAAAAAAAAAAAAAAAAAAAAAAAAAAAAAAAAAAAAAAGGAGTGTGTATTCCTTCCTTCTGTACTATGCCGTGTGCTTATGGGCATCAGGAAGACTGTATAAGACAAGAGTTAAAACCGTATCAAGTCTTTTGCATTAGATATGGTCTGTCTTGGCCCATAGTTTGAGCTGCTACAAACTAAAAGCCAAGTACATGTGGCTGGCCAATACATATTCAGGGTTGGCACAGTGGTTTTGCAGCTGAATGACTTCAAGTCATCTTGAGTCTTACAGATTCAGCTCACGCCTGCCCACAAAAGACCCTGTAGACAAACCCTTAGGGAAGGTTCTGCCCTGCTTCCATGCCCTCTCTCAGGTTGCCACTTGGATGTGAGGTTGCAAAGTACAGTCTGCTCCTAACACTCAAAAGCTGGGTCCATCACACTGACATTTGGTTTTGCTAAACTTGACAGAGTGCATTTATGCCAAGGACAACGAAACACCATTTTTTCCCCATAGGAGAGGGCTAAAGAATACTTGTTTTCTACAGCTGGCATGATTTGGTGAATAGCTGAGTGTATATAAGGAGGAGGTTCCTAGTAATACAGAAGTGGCTAAAATATGGACTCTTCCTATGCACTTTCCAGTGGGAAGTGGTGTGGCTCTTGCCCTTTAACACAGATGGAGGACGATCATGTACGTTTCTGCTTCTCAGTGCATCTATTTTAATTAGAAGGTCTTATAAACAAATAGAGAGAGGGAAGAGCTGGAAGAAGGGGGGCAGGGGGAGATTGCTCTTTATTGTCCTGATTTTGCATTTAGAAAGTAGAAGAGAAACAGAGAGATTCTCTACCTTGCAATAAAAGATGGCAAGGTGATAAATTAGTGCTCTCAACTGAAATTGATTACTTTGTGTTCCCATCCAGTTCGTACGGCAGCAACACAGATGCTCTGAAACACAGTAATGACACATCGGAGAAAACCTATCAGGTTGGCCTTGTGGAACATTTTTCCCTTTCCCTCCTCCCACTAGCTCAAAGGATAAACCACTGTGTGCTCTGCCTACAACAGGGAAAGTTACACACACTCCACTCCCCCAAGACTCCTGCTTGGGAACTCTTCACACAGCCCAAGGAGCCTGAATGCTAAAATGAGGAATGTCAGTGATTTTTTTTCTTTTCTGTGCCTGGGTTTAGTTCTAATGCTCAGAGGAAGCAGCTTATGTAGCAAGGCTGATACACCACCTAGCCACGTTGAGGCAATTATACTTGAGATATAGTGCAATGAAAACAAGAAGCATGGTTTATCATCATTTTCATTTGAATGTAGCTTCTAAAGATTCCCCTTGATTAATTCAGGAGTGACTCAAGGAGTATTTTGCTTTAAAATAATCATTTGGATTTCTGTAATGGCTAAACTGCTTCATAACTACAACTGTTTCATTATTATTAAACTGTGGAATTAAACTGTTTCCAAAGCATGAAGTATATGACCATCATTATGCCCTTCAGTAGAAGAAGAAATTGTACTCATACACAACAGGATTGTTCTTTAGGTAGCAAAAAATATCCTGAGACAAAATGCTGAGTAATTTACTTTTCTCATCTATCCGGTCTCCATGTATTGAGTGCATAGTTAAGGAGACAAGCCAACATGATGGACCAATCAAGAGCTGAAGGCCATCAGAAGAGTATCCTAAATTTCCATCACAGATAACTAGACTCTCAAACAACTGACAGTAGCTATAATGATGGGAGACCCATAAAAGAAGATGAAATTCAGTGTAAGTATCCAAACTTACAAATGACATGAATTTCCAAAGTGATCCCTTTGGTAGAAACATTCTCTTTGGTGTGAACCTACTCCCTCTCTTCTACACTTGGATTCAGTAGAGATGATCAAATAGAGTCAAGAGCCTTTCTCAGATAGATAAAGCCGGCCAAAGGGCTCAGTCGTCTTTAGGCACATATATTGCTGTATATGCCTTGATGTCCCACCATTTCTACTGATTTAAATCAGTTCAGACCTTGGCTCCAAACCTTTTATCTTGGCAAAGGAAGATACCTTCTTTGATTGCCTATAAAAATGCCCGGTAGTCACTGCAACTTTCCGATCAAGTGGCCTCAAACCAAAGCTGTTCATAAAGTTCAAGCAAAGGAGAATCAGGGTTGTCCTTTCAAAGGAAGTCTTTCATTTAGCAGTGACTGTATAATTTAGATGAATGGGGGGAGTCATATAAAATTATACTTACAAAAATTTAAGCAGACTCTTGTTGAGGTAGTTTTCTTACATTTCCCTGTATTGTGTAAAATAATAAATTATTTGAATAGTTCTATTATCTGTCCTTAACTGAAACATACAGTGCCTGTCCTAGTTCCTCAAAAAGCTTGTTAATATGCAATCACCTAGTACAACTGCTAAGTTTTTAAAGGTCACCTATGTTTTATTCATAAAGGGTGGTTTTCTGGAGGGAAAAGGTTACAGTGTCATGTAATATCATATTCTGATAGAGGCTCAGCTTCAAAAATGTATTTCCTAATAGTTTGTAGTGAAGAAAGGTAGATTTGTTTGGGGAGGCTCTCAATTTAATAAATTTGGGGATTGCAATTCAGCATAATAAGTGTAGTCTAGTGGAAAAAGCCCCAGAATGATGGGTGTGTCCATGATGCGACATCAAAGTCTGGCCTAACAAATTTTCTGTGGTGTGTGTGTGGGGGGGTTCTTATATCTGTCCATAACAGTAGAATATAGGGTATATTCGTACAGCTTTAAGTTTCATAGGGTCCTCTCCATTTCATAATATATTCAGCAGAGTACTCAACTTCAACCTGAGAATAAATTCCCAAATCAATGCAACCTTCAATTCATGCATTAGATGGTAACTGTGGCCCTTATTCTGGAAAACTCAGTTCTATTTCTAAGGGAAAGAGCAACGAACTACTCTGTAATTTCATCTGGACCTCGATTACAAATCTAGTATCCATGTTCACCATACCGTAGAGAAGTTTATGTCTGGACAAAGACTCAAGCCTCTCCAACAAGGTTACATCACTCAGAAGATCAAAACCAGATTTTGCAGAAATATCAATTGATAAGATAGAGCAATAAGTTTTATGGCTTCCATAAAGCCGAAGCACTGTCTTTCAGAGAAGTGTCTGAGTGATGGCCATGTTATTTTTTTTTATCCAAATGTCTCATATTTGGATATAAAATTTCCCCAGGAAAGCACTCACTGAAGTGAGTGACCTTGTTTTTTCTGTATGGATTTCTGTTTGCCACAAAATGGGTGGTATGGCTCCCCATTAAAAGCAGTTCAGATTGGGAATGTGACTCAAGCAAGTTAATTGGACTGTTTCAATTAATAGCTGCTGATTTGAAAGTCCCAACACCACTGGCAAGGGGTGCCAAATTCAGGGAGGTTACGAAAATAAATGTGAACCCTTCAGAACACTCGAAACACAGGCAATTGATGGAATAAAACCATTTTGCTCAGGACAGAGTAAGCTGACTGTTGTTATTCACTGTCTCCAGCTGAATGCAGAGCTAAAAGCCACTTTACTTGCTGATATGTGGAACTGCTGTATTATTAGCATTTTATTCAATTTTGGGAAACGTGACTTTGCATTTGTAAGTGGACGGTGAGACTGTGCCTTTTCCAAATGGATGAGGTCTTTGGAGTTATTAAATTATTGAGGAAACAGTTTGTCCCAATTTTCAGACCTAAGTTGGCTTACTAAACAAATTTCAATGTAAATAAGGTTCTAAATCTATGCATTCATTAGTACTGTTTAACCGCAATGACATTTCTTTGGCAAGAAAGCTTTCTTTGAGAGCCTATTTAGCCTCAGGTCACTTTAGCTGAGGCCCCAGTGGTGAAGAGGGAGAGAGAGGAAAGAAAAAAGTGTTCCTGTCAATAAAAGTTTTGTTTTCACTTTTTCTTTAATGGTCCGGTACAAAACTTTAGTTTGGCAACTAAACAACTAACAAGGAAAAAAGAGGGTCAGAGTAAAGAATGTGTAAGGCAAAATTGTATGGAATCTTGAAAGTAAATAAAGCTTTTTATTCTGTTCTTCTTTCCCATACCAAAACATCATATTAGCCATGACAGAATTGCATCAGCATGAAGATACTGTCCAATAAGTGGTAGCTTTGATCATAGTCACCCTCAAAGTGTGCACAGCAGTAGACATATGTACACACCCAAGGATATTAACCATGGAGAACAGGGTTGTTCTCCCCCGTAATAATGACTCAGTTAAAATTCACCCATCCTTCCTAGTTTGCCCCATCTGACATCTAATGCAGGGGCCCTAGTTCACTAGCAATCAAAGGCTGCAGAACCACAAATGAAACCGTTTCTGTCACAGAGCTGTGTCTAATGGGGAGCTTGTGAAGATCAATGAAAATTTCCAAGGAGAGGAGAGGAGGTGGCTGGTAACAGCCTACATGCAGATATCTACTATGTAGAAATTCTCCCCATGCTTTACTTGAAGTCTACAACTTGAGGACTTGCCTATGCTTGGAGGTTTGCTGTAGTCTCAAAGAGATCTCTCACAGAAAATTCAAGTATTCCAGTTTTCTGAGGAATGGGAGGATTTTATTGCATTTCTTCTCAAATTTTTGCAGTGCATGTGATATTGCTTTAGTCATTGCATCTGCTATTCTATCCTGCAGTTTGCATCACATGCTTTACAAAACTTTTCCACCTCTCCAGGTTAGCTATAGAAGTTCAATTACTATACAAATGGCCATATTGCACCTCCTTGACTAGAGTAGCCCTAGAAATATAATGTTACATATTTCATATATGTACAGATGTATAAGCATTTGGGTCATGGGAGCATAAGTCAGTCTTCCTAATATGTGACCAGCACTCAGAAATGCTAAACTTTTCTGTCTGTTACTGTAATAGTTGGGTAATCTTTGTCTTTTTTCAAACCACTTCTTTGATACTGAAAAGGGCTATTTGCAGTCAGGCAAGTAACCAGAGACTAAGAAGTCAGATCTACACGGAAAATTAGGCATGTATGACCCAGCAGAGTACACATAGTGGCTGCATTCAGTCCAGGCTGACATCTTCCACCTCTCACCAATGAAAGTAAACTAATTTAGGCATGAGGGGCTGTGTCTTCCCCATGAAGCATTTTTTTTTTTTTTTTTTTTTTTTTTTGTCCCCTTTATCTTTTTATTTCTCTTTCTGCTTGAGAAACGAAGTGCAGAGCATTCTGCCTGGGGTTGGCAAGTGATGAAGGAAAAAAAAAATGAATGGAAAGATCTCGCCAAGAATGTTTGCCTCCACTGTATTTTCTTTCCTATAACTAATTATTCTGGCTGGACAAAAAATAAAATAAAACATCATAAAAACCTGGATGTGTATTGGATTCCCAAGTTTGCTGGGAGCCAAGTCTTTAGGTACATGAAAAAGAAGAAGAAATGGCCCTCTTCAACCCTCAGCCAAAATATCAACATCACCCTTGCCAGTCATTCTCCACCGTGATTATCTGATTGGCTTATAAACTGATAATTCCCATCCTGCTCAGAATGGAGCATGCACACGCTTCAAATAAACTATTCCCTAGTGCTTGGCTTTATCAGTGACTCAAAACAACAACCGTAAAACACGTCAGCTATATTTTCCCCCTAGGCATAGCTGTGTCTCAGGTTTTTATGTGCCAGCCTTGAGCAGGTCTGAAAGGGAGGAAGAAGGCAGCACTACTTCCAAGCGTTACTACAAGGCTGCCATGGCTCCTTTAGTTCCCTATCACTTTTCCCCTTTCTCATTCTCCAGAGCTTGTCTTTAGCTACAGCAGTGGATGAACCCTTGGAAATGAACAGGAGTTTCACAGATTTCCATGAATCCAACATTTTTGCTTCTGTCACCCTGGCAGGACGCCCTTCTCTCTCTGTCTTGCAGTACGTTTTTTTTTTCCTGCTGAAGGGCATCAAATTTCCCCACCAGGGAAGTAGTGTAACTCTAGTTTATGTGACTGACATTACATTCAGCTTTCAGTTTCAGAAAGAAGTCTAAGAATTTTAAAAGCAGTTAAAACATTTGTTTTTTGAATTATAGATACCTCGTACTTATCAAAAACTTCCATTAGAACAGGGAAGGGGGGAGAAAGCCAATAAAAACCTCTGTGATTATATCCTTCAGATATTCCTCTCATCTGCGAGTGTCCAAATATCAGAAGAAACATAGCCTCGTGGAATCCTTCACTTAAGGCATCTTCTGTACAGGACAGTTAATGATTGAATATCTCAGTAAAACTCTGGCTGCTTTGTGACTTTGAGCAGGTAACTTCCTTCTGCGCACAAACTTTATTAACTCCATATCTTAACCTCTAAATATCCACCTCAATCTTAACCCTCAGATTTATCATGATTTTTAACAGACAAAAAAGGCAGCCAAATATGGATATGTTTTAGAAAAATTTGGGATAGAAATCCAAATCTGAAACTGGATCACAGCTTATCTGCATGCACCCGTATTTCTGGTCGTACTGGAAATCCTCTACTAGTATTACTGCAGCTCATCTTCATTTATATGACTATATAAAAGTTAAATCTTTATGAAATGCATTCTTTCAGATGTGTTCCAGGTTTTCATAGATGTTGAGATCAATAAGATCTGCAGTACTATAAATGAGCTGTCTGACTGTATCCTGTAACATAGGAGCCACATGCAAGGCACAGCCACAATAAATAAATAAACAAATAAATAAAGCTAACTGTATCTTACCTAAACATCACATGCTGCTCTGTTGTTCTGGACTGTTTTCCAGGATAAAAACATTCAGATAAAAACGAATAAATATTTAGACACTTATCTTATTCTTACAAATAAAACCTCAAACCATTTGTGATTGCTTTCTGTTCATTTCTACTTAGCTTTAGATGTTTCAGTGTTATAGCATGCACAATTTTCTATTCTCTGTGTATTATTAAAAAAACCCTCGAAACCTAAAACAGACCTTTCTTTTAAAAAATGGGATTCTATAATATTGCAGCAAGACCATTCCAATGAAGATGCTGGTTTAAAATCTTTATTAATTATTATCATGATAGACATTTCCAAGGAATTTCAATTTCAGAAGCCTCTACGGTCAACTAATAACTTATTAAATATTACGCAGTCATTAAATATCTTCAGTTTAAAAATGAATATTTAGGGGATAGACATCTGGTAATATGTCTTAATCCTATTTTTAGATTAGATCCTCTTAAGAAATTCCCATATGCTTTTAGATAAAGCTTGAACCTTACTAATCTTTCTGAATATTTTGAGCCTGCTGCTACGTACACACCGGCCCCTAAGAGCTGTAGTTAGAGGTCATGTTTAGGTTCAGATTTCACAATGTAATTGCACTCCCTCATTTTCATGTGTTTTAGTGCTACAGCCGCAATAAGGGAGGAGGTGGAAGGAAAAAGCAGGGGGAGTCTAGCAATAATGTGTGCCTATTAATGAAATTACTACAAACACAGTAAAAGTCAGAATCAAAAATAACCCTGACATTAATGGAATGCTTATTTGAATCAGTTGGATAGAAAACTGTTCTGTGTGTTGGGACTCACTAACAAATACGTGATTAAATTAGTTCCTAGCATTTAAAAAATGGTTGAAGTGATCTCTAGTATAAACCAATGGTGGGTGGTGAGTCTCTTTAGCAATGTTCCTGGATTTTAACAGCATTGCTTTATCTAAATATATTTCTTAGAGTTACAAACCCTAAAAGGTATAAAATAAAGTAGATTGAGATGGATTAGGTTAATTAATGGATATGAACTGGCCTTTCACCTCAACAATTGTAGACAAGTTCAACCTAAGAGCTTAAATCAGAGTTTGCTGTTCTAAGCTCTAGTAGACATTAATTCACATCATATAATTTGGCAGAGTTGGCCCAGAAATGAACTTGCCATAGATTTGACCCTCCAAGTCAGGGATAGGGCAGCAAACAAAGAAAAAAAAGGGGGGGGGGAGAGAAAAAAAGAAAATCACAATGTCTCCCAGCTGCTCCCTTGACTTATGGATAAAATAAGAGCACGTTTTGAGGGTTTACCCATACAGATAGTGAAAGTCTTTGTGTGGAGATGGGCACTGGGCAGCCAGAAGGATAAGCAAAGCATTGTGGGGTGCTGTCCTGCTCCTGATGAAACCAGTAACGCAACTTTCTTTGCCTTCAAAGTGATTAGTGATACCGTGTTCACTGTAAGCAGAAGCTTCAGCATTATTGTGCATGTAAGTGTTTTCTCACGTGCACATATCCAAAAAATAGGGCTTTTAATGAGTTTCAGCTAGAGACTTGATTTTAAGACTCATGGGCTTTTCTAGGGCGAGTGCACCTTGGCAGATACATGCTTTGAGATCGTCCTGATGGACTTGGCATGTTCACACAAGTTCTTTGCACTTGCAGCTGTACAACAGCCACAGCTTTACAAGCATCAGCACATTGCACACGCAGCCACGCAGGAGCTACACTATCAGCCCAATTCCTCTGCCTTATTTGCTTTCCTGCAGCTCTGTGGGGAGTCACACACACAGAAATGGAAGAGAAATAGATAAAATACATTAATCCTTTTGTTTTGTTTTTATTATCTACCTGGAATTCAGGCACGAAGCCACCAGATCATTACTCACTGATAACTGCATAGGCAATAGCAAACTGATCCCCAAATAAATCTTTTGCCTGGATAAAGCAACAGCAGTCATCGTAATATGCATTTAATGGTTTTATCAGTTTTATATTAAATGCCTTTTATATGAAAGCATCAATTAATTTCATAGACGTTCCCTTCAGGTCTCCACAGCAGAGCTTACGGTGGTCTCCGGAGGCAGGCTGCTTCGCTCGCGCGGCTAGGCGAGCGTACACGTCGTTCCTCCCGCTGCCAGCAACCAGCCATCACGGCCCAACCTCAGGAACAGGCCGCGCGGGAGCCTGCCCGACCTCGGCCTCTCCTCCCGGCGCACTGCCCCTCGCCGGAGCGAGCAGCACCCGCGGCGGGGCCACGCGCCGCAGAGCCCTGCCCAGGCGGCGGGCACGAAGCAGAGCTGCGAAGGGCCGAGCGGCGGGCGGATTTGAGGGAAGCCCTCTGCCAAAAGCCGGGCCAGGAGAGTACGAGGAAGCACTCCTGCGGGCCTGCAGCACGGCGGCAGTCATTAGCGAATATCTGTACGTTTGGCAGCAGGATTATTGTTTCACTGCTAACGTGATCTTTTTCTCGGCCCTGTGTGGCTGTAATATACCTCGTAGCCTTTTCATGAAGGTTGTGGTTTAAAAAGAAAAAATTGAAAGGGAATGTGATATTCTAAAAATAGACTTGTGCCTTTAGACTTGCAGTCAGAGACCAAAAAACACCACCACAGTTTCACTACATTTAACTTTTTACATACTGTAGGTTCGGTGTGCAAGCAAGCTGAATCAAGTATCTCCTATTTATACGGATTGGCGCTACCCAAAAACCACAAAAGGAAAATATGCAAGGGGACTGGCGATGTCTGGGTCTGTATTCCAGTAAACCTATCGGAAATATGTTGCTTAAATAAAATTTTGTAAGAAAATGAGAACGGGCAAGGAACCAAAACATGGACAGATTAGTTATTTCCTGGTCTGATCTTTCCATCCAGCTCTGCTAAATAGTTTATGCACTAATAAGGTAGCAGGGTTCCTTCAGTGCTCTAAATGGGATCTGCACCTCAGAGAGATTTTCAATATGAAATTCCCTTAACATGCCATTCTTTAACCAACTTGAACTGAATTCAGCCAAGGACTGTCTCACAGATCAGCTGATACTTCTGTAGCTCTCCCATTGTATTTAGTTATCTTAATCCTGCACATGACTACGTCTATTAAACTGGGCTTTTTTTTCTCTCACTGCATCTTCTCCACGTCTTTTACGCTCAAGATGAGGTTCACAGCTGTGAACCGCCTGCTGTCCTACAAACTACAAAGGATGAAATGTGAACAAATGCTGATGCTCCCTTCTGAGAGTTTCCCCAAAGTCATTCTATACGTGGGGGAAGATGAAGTCTGTAAAAGCAGAAGAGATTGTGCAATCAGGAGAACAAATATGCAGAGGTTTCAAGCTGCCACCAGCTCTGAATAAGTTTATTTCCAGAGAGAAGACATTCTCCCCATCCATTACACTGTGCTCTTGCTGATCAAAAGACAGATACAGACCACCAATGCATGAAGCTACTCTGCCCTTTCTCCGCTCCCTTTTTTTTTTATTAAGTATGACTCTTTTCCAGTTTGTCTAGATTCTCTGATTGACCTTGCTTTCTATTTACTAGTTTGCAAAACACATGCTAAATTCGCACTGGAAAGATTCTGCATTCCTTGCTTCAGAAGCGAAAACAGCAAGAAGAAATCAAAGAACAAGGCTGATGAACCATCAATACCAGAGTTCAGTTCAGGCGAATGCAGAAATCTAGGTCAAAATCTTGTCCCACTAGAGTCTAAAGTATAATCAGAGTAGAAAGGCCCTGAAATACTCAGATTACTCAATCTTATATTCCAAGTGAGTGAGCAATTAGAGAAAGCTTCATAATTGCATTAGCCAAGCACAAATTTCTTACTAAAGCTTTTCATGCGGGACTCTCAGCATTCAATTGTAGTAGGACTAGAGCTTTGTGAAAGCATAGAAATTTAGATTTGCTAAAATTAGATTCTTGTCTGGACAGGAGGTTTTATACTTACCTGACATATGCTCTGGATCTATTTGCCACACTGTGCTATATCTGAAGTTACTTAAAGTTGCAACCAGGCTGTATTTTGTATAAATATTGTATTTGGTATCTGTAACAACTTCCACAAAGAATGAGTAATCTACATGGGTAGGAATGAGGCACGGGGAAAGCACTGGCTACTGATAGGGGGTTGCACAGCATGCAAAATTGGGTCATTGACTTCTGGCCTTTGCTGATCTTGAGGTTGCATCTGGCTTACATCACAAGTGAAATGATCATAGGGGTTTTGCTTCAAAAATTAACACTCAGTTTGATTGAGTTTGACAGAAATAGCACACAGATGCCAAAAACCAAGTTAGACAGAACTGGGTTGTTTGGTGGTGCATCTGTTGATGGCAATGTTGTATTCTTTCCTTTGCCCTGAGCCAAATAAAAATGGGTTTGGTCCATGACATAGGAAATCATTTTAAAAAATAGCATTTTTGATGGCATCTGCAGCATATAGGATAAATGTTGGTGGGACACAGAAGTAATACCATTTGTACAAATTAAAACAAGATTTACTTTCAGATTAGACCACCCTAAAATCTGGCTGGCAAAAAAAAAGTCTCTTAATCTCAAGCTGACATTTTAGGTGTTAGATATTATCTAGTGAAGCTCCAAATCTCATAGTCCAGTTAAGAGCCAAACTTTCAATATTTGTGTCTGTAAATCAGAAAGTGTCTAGCCCACAAGTGAGAATAAATCTTTGTCTGTAAATCAGGGATAAAAATAGGAGTTCTGTGAGGATTTTAAGTGCATCTTCCTTTTAGCCAGATCTAAATTACCATCAGGACGAGAGGTTTTTCTCATGGTATTTCAGCTTCCATTTCTGCTTCCAAACAGGAAGTGCCGAAATGTGTACAAATAACTGCATAAAAAATAATTTGAAGCAGCACAAATAAAGAGAAAAACATTACACTAACTTTCTCATCCTTTAAAATGACTTGAGCTCCATGAGAAGGAAATAGCATCAGCTCCCAAAGAACAGCAGCATGTTCCTTCTCATGGAGGCACTTAAGTGTGACCTTGTGGAGGTTTAAGGAGGTTGTTAATGTTTAAGAGAGTGATTCAAAACTTCTCAGAGGATTAAAACACCATTTTTTTACGTGAAATATTTTGACTCGTTGGGCTTGCTCCTGAACTCCTAAGTGCAGGGAGATATCCATTAGGTGGGGAGAGCAAGACATCAGGCCTCTTGAACAAAAGAATTTCAATGTAACTGCAGAGAAAAGACTGATCCTGGCCTCACTTGTACTTTAAGAAGATTTGAAAGAGTTTACAAGATTGGCACTGACTGCTTGAGGAGCTGGGAAAGCTGATCTGCTTATTCCCAGCAAGACTGAAACATTTCATCCAAACAACAAAAACGCAGCCTGGTGCTGTAACTATCATACTCTTATTTTAAATGCAAAATATTTTTCTTCATGCCAGAACTAATAAAACACTAACAAATACATCACTCTAAGCCTTCAGAGATGGAACAAATTCTGTTTGTTTTTGTTGTGTTTTATTCGGCTGGATCACTATTATCATGGGAGGTTTCATACATTATTGCACCATTCCAAGTAAGAATCTGGGCTTGTTTTTCCGAGTTTCTCATCAGACAGTAGGTATGGGCATAATGCCAAAAGGAGAGCTAATGACTCCTCCTGTATAGAAGTCTGACTATAAATTTAACGTTACTTTTCAGGATGTGGAGGTAGCAATCAACTTGCTGCTTCTAAACATGTGCACAGTAGGAATAATTCTGGGGGACAATCCCTCATGCACATATGTTTCTGAGACTAATTCTAAGAGGTTCCCCTGAAACAGAGAAGTGAAGACAATCATGTCTGATTGCCTATCACATATTCATTTTGCCATGCAGA
Source organism: Rhea pennata (assembly GCF_028389875.1). Taxonomy (NCBI): domain Eukaryota; kingdom Metazoa; phylum Chordata; class Aves; order Rheiformes; family Rheidae; genus Rhea; species Rhea pennata. Next base: position 6,160,013 of record NC_084672.1, on the reverse strand, counting down.
CTCTAAAGCAAATCACAAAAGCTCTTGGCAGTGCTTGGCTGCAAGGTGTTATGAGACCCTCAAAAGTTTTCTAAAGTATTCCGTTTTGTCCAAACAAAGAAGAAGGTTTCCATCAAGCAAAAGCCAAACCCAGAGGAGTTCCTCTTGTACAAGACAAGTGAAATGACCTGTTCCACAGAAAACTGAAGACAGGACACATGGATCAAAAACATACACATTCCATTGCCTCTTCCCTCCCTGCAGGCAGTGGAGGCAGAAATCTCCAGGTGCTAGATGGTTTTAGGGACGTTTCTTTTCCCCAGGCTCTGTGGAAGCTCCATCTTTGTCCCATGCTTTGCAGTTGGTGGTTTCAGAGGAGGCCAGGAAGGCTAGAGGATACGGGCTGACTGGAAACAGTTTTGGTCTGTACCACTGTCAGTGTTCAACCTTGCAGGCACTCTGAACCTGAATCACTCCTGAATAGGAGGCTTGATTGGGAATGTTTAAGTCTGACTGCTTTTCTGACCAAATAGTTACTTTTTTTCTTTTAGCAATATTTTCCCAAGGAAAGTATCAGCTTTGCCAAAAAAACAAAGAACCCCCTGAGGAAATTAGCCTAATGGAGAGGACAGTTGATGGCTCTTGTTAATGAGAATGATGTCTTATGGACAGACTCAAGAGCCGAGATTGAGTCTGTGCATTCAGTACTGGGCAACCTGGGCAACATCTAATTTCACTTGCAGGGACTGTGAGATTGACAAAGCCTTCCAAGAGCGAGGTAGTCCCTAGCCAGGGTGTTCTGTATGTATTCTTCCAAATACCTGTGCTTTCTGGAAATCCCTTCTGGAACAAAACCACAGTTTTGTCTTTTCATATTTTTGGGGGGATGAGAAAAAAATCAGAAACATGCAAAAGTCTGCACATCACCTAACACTCCTCATATGATTCAGAATTACATGATTATAATTAAGATAAAACACGTATCAAAGTATTTTGCAAAGAAGGTCAACAATATCCTTTCTGGGTAGCATCTATTGGGTCTAGTCTGATTTGCTAGCATCTCCTGTTGTGTCCACACATCCACCACAGGCAAACCTGAGCTCACCAGCCCTCTCACGTGCCCTCATCTCTGCCCTTCACAAGGCTTCTTGTTATTTATAGACTAGCCAACTTATTTGAGCTACCCAGGCAGAGCATTTCTGTGGCAGGCTGCGGCACGGCCAGGCCAAAGCTGCTTGTTCCTTTCTCACCCCAGATCCTTCTTTAACAAACTGTATTGCATCCAGTAGCCTTAAACTGGCATGTGACCCAAGCTAAAGCCCAAGTCAAGAAGGATTCCAGCCAAAATGACGCTATCACATTATCAATGAGACCTGCTGATCCAATCATAAATTTAAATGCTCTCTTTAGCTATCACTAGCCAAGTACAAGGGCATCACTCCTCCGGAATTCAGTAACATCCCCCAAGGAATACAACATTGCACACAGAAGGTGGAATTGCCACCGTTTGGCCTTCATACTCCAAAACAGATTTAGCTGAGTTAGTGGCTAACAAACTCAGTGGCTAAAATACATCCAAAAAAAAGTAGTAATCTGATCTTTCTGGGACATTTCAAATTCATTGCACACGTGATACATTTGCACAGTGGATGTTCACCTGGAACAACAGCATGAGCTAAATGCTCAGAAATTCAGGAAGTACTCAACACAGTTTTCTACCACCTGAAGTAGTAGAAGCGGCAGGTGTGACAGAGTTACAGTTCATCACAGTGATGTAAAACATATCTCAATAAAAATAATTTTTAAAAATACTGTTCTTTCTAAAGCTATCCCTTATAAAACTACAGGCACGGAGCTGTCAACTGAGGAAAAGGATACCTTTAAATCTAGCCTGGCATGCATGTGTATATTTATTTTTTTAAGTGAAATATAAACGGACATGCTGAGTTCCAAGTGCTTGATGGATAAAGGAATTAAATGATTTCATATATCTCTCTATATAAATATACAAAAAACTTTCCCCGATGGGTCACAGAGGATTTCATGTGGATGTGAACTCTGTTTACTGTTAGTATTAGGGAAATAGTGGCTTTTTAACAAGTTACTCATGCCTGGAAAAAATCCCAGTATTGCAAGTTGTCCTAGATTCTCTGCCAATTGTCCGTGGGAATCGTCAGGATGGGAAAAGTTCAGATGTGTTTTAAAGAACCAGCTTGATGGAAAATGGGAAGGAGAAAAAAAAAGCTACTGTGTCAATCTCCTGGGTAAGAAGAAGTAAAATGTGATTTGACTGTTTTATTTCTTTTTTTTTTTCTTCCTTTCTTTAATGCTTTTGGATTTTATTCTCACCCATGTGAAGAGTTTTGTTCAGGCCATTTGCCCTAATGAAGAATGGCTTTGCTTCAGTTCTTTGAGAAAAACCAGCTCTAGAGCCTCTTTCTATATCATTGGCGTGTAATTATAAATTCCCGGGATTCATTCTTTAGAGCCTGCCGGCGTGTTCAGCGCAGCACAGATTCCCGGGGAGCCCTCAGCTCTGTATTCAGGGATGTGATGATGCAGAATGCGTTCTGCTCACCCCATGAGCCTGCAAGAAGAGGGACAGCACAAAGCTGTGGGCCGGGGCTAAGGTTAGCCGCAGGGCTGAGGACCGACGGGTCCTGGGATTGACCTCCCTGGGACTTGCAATCACCACAGCAAAGGAAGGCTCTGGCCTCTTCCCCTGCCCCGCTCAGCCCCTCGGCCACGCCAAAATATTTGTGTCCCTCTGCGGAATGCCTCCCCCACCCACTCGTTTGCCATAACGATGATTGCAGCTCGCATCCCCAGTGGGAGCCCTTGAGGAGAAAAAGTCAGGCTCCGAGGGATCTGGACTCTGCACATTTTTCCCCCCATGTTATTTCTCCAATAATCACTTGTTTCCTGTTGCAACCAAAACTTTTAAAACTCACAACACTGATTGACTCCAGAGACCACCAAGTGACTAACAGTGCCGGAGCAAGACTCCCTCACGGATGTCACATTTCGAGAAGCATTAACCCACTGATTTAGCTTTAAATAGCAATGGTGTTATAGAACATGTCACCAGTTCTTTGCTCTCCAGCAACAGTGTGGTGCCTTCTGGTACGTGCACACACAAAAAGATGAAGGTTAAGTAGGGGGCTTTCTTCGGTTTCAAATAGACACATTGTGTCATAGTGACACCCAATAAATCCACCCGCCAGAGCGGGGACGGAGCCACCGAGGCACCACGCTCTCCCGCTTGAAATTCCGGGTCCAGATTTTGCAAGCCAGTTTTCGGCTTTTTTCCAGCAGCTTGTGTAGACACTGCAGTCTGAACATAGTAAAGGAGTGGGAGCAAAAATCTAGAACCCATCCGATCTGTGTGCCACACCACCAGATCCAATAAACCCTGTTTTGGAAACTAAAAGGAGCATCCAATATCATCTGGAAACAAGCTGTTATCCTGGATGCGTTTTTAAGATACAGAGTGGGGGGAAATATGGATTTTGTTGTGGATCCAATATTTTTTTTCTTCTCAAGACCTAGCCAAAAATTAGCTTAATTTAAAATAAGATTAGTCATTTATGGGAAGTGGTTGTACAGTTTGGAATTTTTAAGGGAGTGGGGAAAACAGCTTTTCAGTATCTTAAATATTTATATTTGAATAAAAAATTATTGAATACATGTAGCAGCTACAGAACTTGACCATTAGTTTTCTCATGCAAAGTTTTGCTAAACAATAGCACTGCATGTCCAAATCTCCCCCTCACCCCCCACCCACTGGTATTCCCTGATTTGGGGAGTTTAATTGTCTTGGCTGTTTTAAATCACATTTTGGGCTCACAGTAGGAGACGCTGCCGGTCCCAGTCAGCATGTTCTCACACATATAAAACTGCATTGAACTCTTTGAGGCTACTTTTGATTTACAGAGTTAAGGGGCTGAGAGAAGGCTCAGCTGACACTGGAACCCAAAAAGTCTTCATTTGATTTGGGGCGGGGGAGTTACTGTTATTATAAGGACAGGAAACTAATCCTTCATGTGAGATAAAGCCTGTTTGTATTTTCACACACACATTAAAAAAAACCTTTGGTACCGAGTAGCCCCAGAGCCTGTGTCATTCTCACTGCACAGTTTTTATTTCCTTTTCTGGACCCTGCTATGCAGGATTACCGGGCGATGTTTTTCCGCCGCAGCATGCCGCTGAAATGAATAAGATGCTGTTTACGACAGCAATCGCAAAGGGCCGTTACAGAATGAGAACGTGATGCAACCTGGTTGTGCAACATCCTTCTGACAGCGGCCGAGCAGAGCGGCCGACGATGCCAAAAGCACCCTCCCGCGTGAAGCTCAGCGGCCCGAGGGGCCCTAAAGTTAGCAGAGTTAGCGAATCCTCCGCCAGCCTGGCACCGCGGGGGCTTGGGAGCAGGGAAGCCTGGACTCTTGGCTACGTGCACCGCGGCAGGCTCAGCAGCTGCCACGAGCTAATGCGCGGCAGCGCCGGACGCTCTCCTTAGAAAAAGGGCTGCCAGCGCTGTGATACCTCCTTGCATATTTATGCAATATCGGGGAGGGAGGGCATCGTTCATTACCTGTAGGTAATCTGTGGTGTATTTCTACCAAAGGTCATTTCTGCTCCCTAAAATCTGATGTTAAAAAATAGAGCCAGGCGGCTGAGATGGTTGGTTGTAAACGTCGGAAGAGTCAGAACTCCCAGAAACAGCTTTCTAGTTAACTGATTCTCCCTTTTTCCATTTATGTATTAATTACTATTTTAACGCTGGCAGATATCACTACTACTTTCTATTTTTACTATATTAATGAAGAGAAACAGAGCCACAGAGAAATAGTTTTCCAATTCTAGGGGCATTTCTGTGGCATTCTTTACATTTGGATTTAGTACGGAATGACAAAGTTGCTAGTTCGCAAAAAAACACACATGCAAACTAAAAATATGTTTGGCCGGTCAAAACCATTGTACTGTGGAATATCATAATATTTTATTCTGATTTTGACTTTGTCATTTCTAAAATTACACTTAGCTTGCATTTTGGAATTTTAAAATCCTCTCGCCTGGAAAATGTGGAACTTTTCTATCCGAAAACATGCGGGAGAGGGGATTCCCGCCGCATGAGATTTTAGACAAAAATAGCATCCCTTTCCCACTGAACCTTTCCCAGTAAAAATCCGGTGGCTTGTAGCAATGAGAAAACCCTGTTCACTGAAAAACATTCCAGCACATTTTAAAGTCTTTTGCCTAGACGAGAGACCTGCTGCACTGGGGGTGACTCTGAGAATCTTGTCTTTAGAACAAATGGCCTATTCCTCTTCAGCTGTTGCGTACATAGAGAAAATTTTCAACACGGGTCAAAATTAGAAGTGCATTAGGTTCAGCAGTTGTCTACTGCCAGAAGATTAGTCTGTAAAATGGTAGTTGCTTAGATTTTTGGCAGGCCCAACTATTGCTTTGCCTGTTATCTTGGGTGTTCAGGCTTCCAACAGGGTGTTCAGTGCTGGAAGTATCCTGCCTCAGTCAATGACACAAAACTCATGGTCTTCCCTCAAAATGTCTTGCAAACCAAGTTACCGGTGAGCATCTGAATGCTTTAAACAGGGAGCCCGAGCCCTCTTGTTGCTTCAGGGATGGCTTCGGTGTTCCCATCACAAATCGGCTAACCAAACCCCCTGCAAAAGGCTTTTGCAGGGCTCTGAGATTAATATTGATATAATGTCTCTATATTTCTACTTGGCACCTGTTGAATTGTTGTACTTGCCCATTAGCACTCCATTTAACATCAGAAGCCAGTTAATAAATTCTTCCTTCCCGCATAGGAAATTGACTAAAAGACACAAAATTAGCTTTTAAATTTTAAAGAATTAAGATCACTACGACTCACTTTTTTTCTTTATTACATTACCTTGAAAATGAGTGTCAGGCTGCAATTCTCAGCACTGCTCTAACCTGGGAAGATGGGTCGCCTTTCAGCCGTGGCGTTTAATGGATGGCGGGGGAACAATGTGCATCTTTCTCAGCCTTTGCCCTCCGGCGGTTCTCAGGAAAAAGCCCGGCTCGGACAATTGTCCAGGCCTGAGGCCTGAGAGGTCGAAGAGTTCAGGCTTTTGTGCCAGGATGCTTCTTGGATTTCTTTACAGTCTTTGTCTGCTAACAGATAAATAACCAGAGCAGTCTTTTTTTCCCTTTTTTTTTTGGTTTTTTTTTTGGTTTTTTTTTTTTTTTTTGTTTTTGTTTTTTTGCTCCTCCTGCAAATAAAAAAGGTTGATACTAGTTTCTGGGACTACAGAGGGAGATACCTTTCTTCTTGGATAATTTTTTTTTTAATCATCTTTCTTTATTTTCAGATTAAGAAAAGATGAAAGTTCATTAGAAACATCAGTTAGTTATCTTGACATCTTGGCAGCTAAGGCTTTGTTCATAAAGTCTACCTCTTTCCAAGAGATGGACTATACACCAAGACCCCAGACCACATTTCCAGTGCTACACCGATGCTCAGATTTGGATCTTGGTTCTAATCAAAGCTCCATCCCCGTAGCATTAACATCAGATCGAAACTCCAAATCGAAATGACGCAAGCTCTGGGCTTGGAGCCCAACCTACCGCTGAACTTCCCAGCTTCTGCCCATTCCGGTTTCCACTATGGAACAGTTATTTCAGAAATATCGTTATGACCAGTCAGTCTGGCTCTGATAAGATGTAACATATTCAAACTTGAAAATAAATTGTTTTTAAACTCAGCTATTTATATGAAAAGGAAGGTTTAGGAATCTGGCTGTCAGTGCCTGGGCAGGACACGGAGACCAAAGAGAGCATACGGGTGGAATTCAATCTACTAGGCATGTAATACAGATGAATACACTTAATTATTGCTTGTGGATATCACAATTTCACATTTACTTTTGCCTCCATTCAATTTCAGTGTTTGCCTATCTTGCTGAAGATCTCGCTCTTATCAGGCAGTCCCTGTGGATGTGGTGAAGCCAACTTGTCACACTCTTGGGAATAATCCCAGTTACTTCCCTGCCCAGGCACACAGCTCACACTTCCCTTTAGTCCAGCCAAAGGTTTGGGTTAAAAGGAGAAAGTTTGGCAAAGCCCCATTACTCCACAGCCATGTTGTTGAAATCATAGAAGTCCAGAACCAGGGTGTGGAAAGCTGTATTGTATAAACACCCTAATGCATGACACATGACTAAGTGATAAATCCTGACACGTTTACAAAACAAAATGAAAATCTTCATTTGTCTTTAGGAAAAGGAAGTGCTCCCACGTGTTTAGACATCTGCACGCTCAACATGTGGCAATTATTGTGCTGAGGAATTGGAGCACTTAACTGCTGTGGCAAATTAAGGCTCTAGCGATCGGTACCTTCTCGTCACCACAAACAAAGCAATTGGTGGCTTTCAGGCTATTCAAGCGCAGGGATGTCTCTGACTGGCTTAATTCCATCAATATAGATCTACCTACAACCCAGAGCAGTATCAGTTGTTTCCGTTTCACTTGACTGTACAGAACCGTCATATCCTAAAGCGGCTCTTAAGCCCTGTTATTGTGTGTTTGCTTAAGTACTGAAATTAAATACACATAATGAAGCCATCTGCAATGAACAGAACTAATAACTGGCATACCATATTGCTATGAGAATGTTGACTATACAAACACAGTGCACACACCGACGATCCCCCCACAACCTGGCATTTCTCAAAACTTTACAGTGTTTGTCTGAATGCATCCTGAATTCTTTGTTCCCATGGGACTCACTTACTTAGGCTAGAAACCTCATTAATAAGCTCTGCTCATAAAATAATCTTTTAGGTTCCCTGTAAAAGATCTTCCATTTTAAACAAAATTTTTAAAAATGTAAAGCCATATACACCTTAAGTAACTTGTTTGAGGCAATGGTCAAATGGGGATTATAAAAAGGCCAAAGTGATTTATGGCCATGATTCCTCTTGTATATCTGGACAGATCAGTCCCGCACACATTAACCAGGGCTAGCGATGCATTTCAGAGTTGCCAGTGTTTGTTTGTGGGTACACAGCGCTCCAGTGCATGGTTGTGATGACCTGGAGTTATCTCCCAGGATTGTCTGTGAAAGCAAAGAGAAGCTAAGAGGCAATCAACACTGGATTGTACCTGGCTTCTGGACAAACATGTAAGGATCGGATTATTAATGCCTCCTCCGGCGAACCTATGTTTGTCTTTATTTCACAAGCAATTTTCATATCATACTGAAAATAAGAAGGAAAAGCTCCACCGAGCCAAGGTTAAACTGAACTTAGCCTCTGAACTTTTACCAAGAAAGTAAAATTAAGTTTAAATTCACTTTTACAGAGTGACCTCTTTTGACAAATTGTGGCATATAAGCTTGCTCATACATGAACACATCCAAGCCCAAATATACTTACACAGTCCAATCAAAACATCCATTTACATTAACATGAATGGAGTGCAGATTCCCACTTTCCTTCATAAAACTAAAGGCACAACGTGATAGTGCTTTGGTAGTAACTGAGTTATATGAAGTTTCTTTTCTAGTTATCAAACACCAGAGGAAATCTAGGCATTTTCAATACATTTTGAGGGGAAGAGCAGAGAAGAAAAAATTAGTTTGAATATGCCATATGGGATATGCCCCAACGTCTGCCCAGCAGGAACTGAAGTTGCTTTTGGTGCCCATGTGAAACACAGGCCCTGACCACAACTTGGCTGTTACCAGCAGTAAAAGCCAGATCACGTTTTTGCCGAAGTGGCTGGAAAGGCTTTTTGTTTCTCACAGAAACTGAAGCTAACTGAAGCTTTTAACCCATTTTTTTAATATAAATATAATGATTTGGGGCTGTTACTTACTGCAAAGGAGTAAATCACTTTTTATAAATCCACTTAAGCTGTTGGCTGGAGAATGATTTTCTGTTTCTTAAAGCTAATGTTTGCAGGCCTGGGAAAGCCCTGTCTGGGCTTTCCTGTCTAGGTTATCCGCAGTAGCAGCACAGTGTCATCCCTAGGACGCTCCGTCGCTTCGATCCCAAACATCTGTGTTTGAGCTCCTCTTCCCGCTGCCCTAGCCAGCACCAAGGCTATGGCAAGGAGACACCGACGGGGTGGACAGAGAGGTGACCTGGCACAGACTTTCAAGAGCCCTGGAAAGGGAAGAGTTTCCCCCCAAGAAACAGGACAAAAGGAGTCTGAATGCTTTGGAGCAGGGCTAGCACTTACGCTGAAGCTGGATCCCAGCGCACCCCGTTCCCACTGTGCTGCCCCATGAACAGGACTTTGGGATCTCTCGTATGGTATGCTTTGGTGAACCAGTTATCGCTAATCCGTTGCGCACAGAAGGCCATTGGCTCTGGTTATTTAGCACTTGAGGGCATCCAACATGAGCAGATTCCTGTCTTTATTTGAGTTTAAGCATTGCAGGTAAGCATTTTCCAAAAGAAAAAAAAAAAAGGAAACACAAAAAATCACATATGCAAAATAACTAAGGAAATAAAACTCAGGTCTTTTTAATCTTTCTGGCTATGCCAGAGTATTAATAGCATTTCCCAAGAGTAGATTCCTCCAAATACATGTATAATAGCAATGAATTGGGATGCACTTGCTATACTGTGTGCGCCCCAGGTCCGTGTGTTCAGTCCCTTGCCTCCCTCCACATTCTCTCTGATTTTCTTTAGGGCAGAGATGGAAAATGCCAAAGAGCTTGCCTGGAGCATGGCTACAGGAAAATGACGCCTTCATCTGCAGCAATGAGCACCGCTTCTTCTCACCTGAGGGTTGTCTGGATGGGCAAAACAACCATGAGCAATTTGCACAATCAGACCTAAGGTGTGCACAGAGCCACTGTGAGGATGAGCAAGAGAAAGAAGCCAAAGGGGAAAGGTGTGCTTGAGTTTTGCCAGCATGTGGGAATTTTGCTGAGTTTAAGTAGTCTAGGTTGATATGAAAAGTTTAATCAAAATCATTAATTTACGTTAGGAGCAAGGGGAGAATGATTTAGCTCATTCTTTAGCTAACACCAGGAAAAACACGGGATTAAGTAAACTGAGTGGCACTGATTTAAAACCAATGTGAAGAGAATCAGGCCCAATGGGTTTTAAATTTTCTATTAAAATGCTTACTTGCATTTCCTCAATAAATACAGTCTATTTTAACGCATGGGAATTAACCTTTTTAATGGTGCGTGCTTCCTTCTGGTTGTTGTGGGAGCTGGGTATTGATGTGTGTGGGTAAAGATTATGCACTCGATGCCATGGGACCGGAGCTGAGTGCAGTCTGGGGGGACTGCTGCGAGGTTTATGGCAAGCTGAGAAATTCCTCAGCCATTCTTCACTGTATCGAGGAAAACCCAATTAAATCTGAGCAGGGACAGCTATAATTTGCTATCCTGTTCTTTTGATATTATTACTGTGCTATATTTTTTCAGCCTCTTCCTCCACCAGCACTCCACCCAAGGGTAGCTTCTGTATGTATTTCTGTTTTCTATAGTCATACTGTGTTTGGGATATGCTCACCCCTTGTTCCAGAAACTGCACTAAAAAAAATATATAATGTACCCCTAAACCTCTGCAAGTGTTATGGGTCTGTTTTCCATACACATCACTGTAATTCTCCTCCAATAAATTGCTGAAGATTATAGGACTTAAACAGAGTACAAAAGGCCAGGTTCTTACCTCAATTACATTTGTGTAAATCTGGAAAAACTTCTGTAACTTCTCCCAAGGGGAGCAGATCTGTCATTTTTTTGTAATGAATGAAATCAAATCTGGATAGACAAACACACAACTTGAGATAAAAATCATGCCTAAAGCCTAGAGAAATTTGGATTGGGAGCTAAATTTGATATACAGTCTTTATCTCCATTTTTCCTCATGTTTCTGAAGTTGTAGGAAATTGGTGACACTTAGAAGCAGATGTGAGTTGAGTGCATTGGCCTTATTTGCAGCAATAAGAGGGAAACGTGTGAAAATAGAGCTGAAAATCTTCCCTAAGAAATCTCAAACAAAACATTTCACTACATATTTCTCTCTGGAAAAAAAAAAAGACAATATATAAATGACAGATGTTGGTTATGATGCTAGCCACATCGCTTAATACAGCACCAGGATATCAGATACTACGGAGCTAAGTACAGCACAAGATCAGCAGGAAAATGTGTAAGAGCTGGGTAGGTCATGAACATTTTTGAAGACCAAGGACCACGTTTTAGTGAATTTAGGTTTTGAATGGTATGTTTCGGGAGGGCTGTACTCATTTAACTTCAAAGTAAATACCTTACAAAAAAGAGAGAGAGTTTTCACGATCCCAAAGTTCACTCTGAAATCTCGGATTCATTCAAATACCAAATTTAAAGCAAGAGTAGAGATCCACACACAACAAAGCCAGGCTGTAAAACATCACATTGTGCAGCAATTTCTTAAAAGCAAAAATGAAAGGGAGGAGATGTATCCATCGCTAGTCACACTGTCCTTCCTTGTCTTAATTACACCAGAGGAATAAATGAACTACAAAGGAAAATGGGGCACTGTGCAAGAAGCCACATTATAGGTTGCAATTCTAGCCTTTTACTTAACAGATTAAAAAGAAAGACACTTTAATTTGCAGGAAACTCATGTATTTTTTTTTCTCTGTTGTAAGATAAATCCACACATGCAGATGGCTCAGGGATGGCGGCACAAGGCCTGGCCTAGCCCAGTCTGCCCATGTTACTGGAAGTGGAAACCCTTTGCTCTTTTGTGGTCAGGTATCACGTGAAGAGGGTGCTAAAGAAGCCCTTCACGCGCTCTCCCAGAAAGCAAGCCAAAGGTCCAGTTTGCCTAGAATTGCTCAGTTTGATCTTCGCATACCTAGTTTAAAAGACATCCTAGTAACTTTGCCAGACTTTGCATTTCTCATATTAAAGGTGACCCAGTGCCCAGAATTTAATTCTCTCACATAAAGATATAAACAATCATTTAAGCAATTTCTGGGGAGAAAAAAAAAAAAAAAAAAAAGGCACAGTTGGCTATTAGGCCAATTGGAATAAAATGACTATTTTCTTCCTTTAATTTAGGAAAGCTCATTATATTTATAGCTGATGTCATGGAGAAATCTTTTATCAGCAGCAGCATCAGTTAAAAAAAAAATAGTAGTTCAGGTGAACAGAACAATAATAAAATCCCCTCTCTTAAATATTACCACGTTCTCATCGCATACCCCAGGATTAAACCCTGTGAATGGGCAACAGGAAAAACCCAGGAGTATCCAATTACAGGAAAGAGCTTCTATTTATTTATTTAATTTCCCCCTGCTTCTCACTGTGTACAGAAAAAAAAAAAAAAAGGAAAGAAAGAAAGAAAAAGGCGATTGTAACCGATTCCAAGAGCTGCCCTTGCTTGGGAGTTTGAACACAGGAGTAACAAGATAAATTCCCCCAAATTCTAATTGGAGACCAGTTGCATTAATTGGGGGCCATTTGGCAGACAATGGGGAAGGGGCACTAGCCGGGCCGATGGCACCCTAGGGGGATATAACCTTGCAGCAGGCCGCAGCGCTCTCGGGGACAGATTGTTTCCTGAGAAGAAACCATGAGACCGAAGCTTGGATTAACCCTCCGACTGTCAAGCTTTATTAGGAGTAATCAGGCTAGACGCAGCAAGGGTTAAACGCAGGAAACTGAACCGGACACGAGGACATATGTCCCTTCAAAAATATCGAGAGCAAAGGAGAAGCAGAGAGAGAAGGAGCTGGGGAAGCAAATACACCCAAGTGAACCCAAACACCGTTCCGCTGGAGACGAGGTGGCCGCCGGCTGCTGAATTTTGGTGCTCGGCGGTGTTATGTGTCACCTAGTCCTGGTTTCTGGCTTTCCCTATGTTTACAGGCTACATTACTTCTTCATCGCTTCTTTTATACGAGCTGGAGTTAACACGGAAAACAAAACGTTGCTTTGCCTGAAAACGCACGGGTTTCCCAGGGCCTGATCTGCACCCTGCAGAGCTGCCAGCGCTCACAGCTAAGGAGGGACCAGATATTCAAACGCAGGAAAAGAGTTCTTAAAAGTGGATTTGTCCCTTGTTCCCTGGATGTATGAAACTGCAGAGAGAGATTTTATTAGAGCAGCTAATAAAAAGCAGACCATACACAAGAATTTGAGAACCCAAACTCTTCTTCAGTCTGAAACAGAGGCAGCCTGGTTCTTCTAAAAACCTCCCCTAGCGCTTATCTGCTCCGCGCACACCCGAAAAACTAGAGCCTTTCACAGCCCGGCTCCTCTGGTCCAGCTGTGGATCAGATCTTCTCAGCTGAAACATGTCAGAGTGAGAATATTCGGGGTACCCAAGCTCTCCAGAAAGCCCATCAAAAGCATTCCAGAGCTCTACTTTTATCTTTTCCAATGTATAACATGGCAGTGTGTTTATATTTGTCATACATATGTACAGCAGAAAAGAAAGAAGGGGAGAGGCTCTATATGTGTATATTATTTTCATGATTTAAAATAGAAACAATTAACCTTCAGGTCAGGCATTCCCAAGCAGTTAATGACCACCTGGATTAAAAGCCCTCAGCTTTGCCTCAGGCCTTCAGCTCCTGCAGTCAGTCATTAACTGCTGGAGATTCCCCTCCTGTCAAAAATCGTAGTTTAATTATAAAGACAGGACTGCACCCAAATCACCACTCTGTCTTGCCCCTGAATTTTGGAGAAAGCCAGATCTGAATTCAGACTCGAGCTTTGCTGTTCAGGGGCATTTCTGCTTAATTATAAACCCATCAGTTAATTACTAGCTATAAATTCTGGACACCCAGTTGGTTACTCCACAGCTTGCTAACATTGCAGAATAGTCCGTATTTTGGACAGAACAGTGTCCATGGCAACACACTGGTCAACACAAGGAAAAGGTAATTATTGTAGTTATTTCTCTAGTTTCTTTTGCAAAGAAACTTTTGTTACCAAAGTCTGTTCTTAGTAAGCAGTATCACCCTCCAGCTTGAACATTTCTTGCCTGGTTGAATCTCTGACTTAAAGCTCCTCAGTTTCCCTCAACTGCTACAATGGGTTGTTATTTCCAGGAATTTTTCATTGGTCACTATGGCTTAAGAAAAGCAGAGCTGGGCTCAGGATGCTGAGAGAAGTGATGGACAGCAATCCCTTTTCCCACCACACCTTGACTTAGGTCATCACTCAGCCAAGTGGACACCTCCAGCAAAGTCATCAGCACAATTAACATTTTCTGTATTAAATACTTCAAAAAAGAAAAGAACAGGAAAAAAGAAAAAGACAAGAAGAAAGTGTACCAGGACATGCGAAATATTTCACCTGTGTTTGAGAGCAAGCTAGGAAGCCTGGGCTGAAAGCCTTGCTGCAGAGGGTTGACCTTTAGAAGGGAAGGTTGCTGAAATCCAATTTGATCTGTATTCACCTGTCTGCCTCTGCCCCTTTCCTGAAATGTCAATCTTACAGGGAAATTTGTTTATATAAGAGATGAAAAATCCTTGTAGGCAAAAAGGGGGACCTGCTCTTAAATATAGTCCTTTCAATTCATATTCATTTCCAGGTAGTGCACTAAAACGAGCCACAAGTTTTCTCCATCTAGGAAATTTGAATGGAAGTTGCTGGTACAGAAGTATTCAGGAACGGCTTAATTCAGGGTTGGGGGGTTAATTTCGGACTAAGAAAGAGGAATTGCCAACAACAGATCCAAACACAAAATTTAAAGAGGAAAAATATGTGAATACCACTGGCTTTCATTTGCAAAATGCAAACAGTGTGATTGATTCTCACTAAACCTTAGCAACATAATTTAATGATGACATAGTCTCAAAAAGAGTCTGGGTACCAAAATAGCACCTAAGCACTCTGCAGGCACCGAAGTCCCAAATCCAAAACTGCCATGTAGGAATTCCTGGCCAAGCAGTGATGCACTTCTCCCGAAAATCTCATAGGAGCTCAAAGCCCTATATTGGCCCCAACTTGAGCTGGTCAGACCTCATCACCCAGCCTCTGGAGGCTGCACAGCCCTGAGCAAAGCACTGAAAAAGATGAATACGACAGGGACAGGCATCAAGGCACTGAATCCTGGAAAAATCAAGGCATCAGTCTGGTGCTCTGACTCAAGACCTCTCGTTCTATTCCTGCTCTTTGCCTTTCTATTCAGTTTATTGTTATTTAACTAATCATTAAATTATTTGATCACAAAAGAGAGTTCTGAATTAACCTTTTGAGGTGCATGAATTGCCCCGTGACTCTACAGGGGACATACACAGGATGCAGCTCTGGTTTAAATCCTGCCTGTTTCTCTCTGGAGCTAGAAACTAAAACAAATATAAAAAAAGCAGGATTGCATCCAGACTTACATAGAGTCTTTGTTTTCCTGTTGCTGACAGCCCCAGCAAAGTCAGATCCCTAAGACTCTGGCCTTATAATTTGCATTCAAAGTGTACAATTCTGCCTGGCACTTCCCATCTAATAACTGCTCCTTTTGTTTATCTATAATCCACCCCTGTCACTGTATACCTGTAGTGCACCTTTATCTCTAGGCCTGGTATCTCCCGTACAGAGACCAGTCAGCCCTGAGGCTTGTCAGGTTTATGATTCATGGGTATATTGTACCTAAGATCCTACAAAGAAGTCTTGAAGTAATTTAAAAAAAAAAAAAAAAAAAAAAAAAGAAAGAAAAGAAGAAGAAGAAGGAAAGAATACAGGTATTTCAGATGGCATGCTGTGTGAAAGAAATCCCTTATTGACTGGTCTAATCTTGTATTATGTAATCTAATAATAAAGCCTCTTCCCAGAGGTACTGCTCAATAGATGTTATAGTGTTAAAACATGTTTTATGCTGTGTTCTGAAACAATATTATTAAGTGTAACAAAATTGTCCAGCTACTTCTTACATACCAGCTACTAAATATGGCATGGCTGCTGTCAATAAGGTAAAGAGTTACTATAGTTTAGATTTCTCCGAGGCATAGGATTCAGTTATATATTCAGTAATCAATTAATTGGCTGCTCATTACTGGCACAGGTTGCTTGCAGCCTTCCAGCCAAGGCTTCCTGGCCGCGCTGCGCGTGGCAGAGGGCGTCACGCATCCTGCCGGCACGTGGAGTGGGGCACCAGGCCATCTCTCGCTGCTACAGCAGCAAATCGTCCCTCTGAGCCAGGCACTGCACAGCTGAACATAACAGGCTGAAAAGAATAAACAGCTGAATACAATAAATTACAGAGAAGCTGCACAAGCCATTGCTAAGGGATAGGTGGTGATGGGGCTGGGCTGCACTACAGCAATGGGAATGACCCAAAGAGGGGGAAAAAAAACCACAGGAAGTTCTTAAACTGGCTTTGGTGCCATTGGAAATGACCGTGTAACTGCACCCCAATGCCACCTCTTCCTTAAAAGCTACCAAACTGCTGCCTCACGATCGGGGTGTCCATGCTCCGGTCTGCCTGGACCAGCCCCTGCACAAAGTTTCAAATCACAGAAGTACCCGTCTCTCCTAGGTGCCTTTCAAAATCCGGACTCTGTCCCCTTCCTACCTGAATTCCCTTTCAACAGCTGAGTGTTTTCTCAATGTAGTCATAGAGGAGAAATTATATGTCTAGCTTTTTAATGATTATTTTCTTTGGGTGTGTGAATCACACAGCGCCATTTCTGTTCCCCGATCAAACGAGCATGACTCCTAGAACCAAGTTTTTAATAATAAATGTTGTATTTACAAATTCATATTTTGCAAATACTCTCCAGGCTTCTTTGAAATTGCTGTTTTCACGAAGACTCCTCTCAGTAAACTGATTTGTACATATTTGGCTTTGTTTGCAGAGCACAGAGGCAAAATGAGAGTGAACATAAGCAAAGGTAATGCTGTTGGTGGTTCTTCTCTTGAATGAATATTCTTGGAAAATTAGTTGTTAATCGTGTTATAGGTGTAGGATAGATTCAAAAATAATTTCTTTAGTTGTCATATAAAATGGTAGATGAAATCTAATATACATCAGTTATAATACTAATATTATGCTGCTACTAAGAGTAGTATATATAATATAGTTACACTATATATATTAATATTGGCTATTATTGTTTTATTAGTATATAATATTCGTATATATAATATATACTAATACTCATATTATACCACTATTGATACATTTTATTAGTGATAATTAATACAATTATTATTAATGATCTAATTGCCTAATCTGTAGGTGTATTGCGCACACACTAGAAATCAGCACAACAGAGAGCTGAATCATGTACTGCCGTCTATATTATCCATATAGTCATCATAAAAGTAAGCACATCTCTGAAATGTGATGTGTATTCCTTTGAAAATTATGCTAATAATTGTTTTGAAGCGCAGAGGTATGCATTGCTCTTTCCAGATCTGAAAAATAGAAAGGCACTGGCCACAAACAAGTATGAATAATTAAAACAGATTCTCAGGATATTTTATATATGCATTTGCTATTAGCATACAAGAAACAGTGCTAAAGTATGTGCTGTATCATGATACAATTAGCAATTATTTAGCATAGTAACAATCAAAATTGTGTTCTCAATATGCTTAATTGTACATATAAATTAAATACAGACAGTCCATATAAAGTAGAAATCAATCAATAGATGTAATTAATATAATCATATCTCTCTGGAGGTCCAGCAGGTATGTTAGATATAGACAGAGATGTGGTTTGTGTAGCAGCTCAGTATAACAGCGCATTCATTTTGTTGGAGGGCTTGAAGTACGGGCACTAAATATAGATATATATTAAATAATATTAAATATAGATACATAGCTATAGCCCATGAAATTGTTAACCTTTATATACCTCTGGCATCTTTTCAGAGTACTGGGGAATTAGCACTTCAGAAAGCATTATGTGTTGACATCCAATCGGTGTTTAACAATAAAATAATTGCCTTATTAAATCTAAATTAAATCCTGTTTAAGATAAATTTAATTTAAAGTGTAGCCTAAATGGCTCACAAGGGTGACAAATGCCTTGAATGAAGCATTCCTAAGTTGTTCATATTGCTCTATTATTTCAGCCGGATAGCTGCTTATTATTTTTGTATTATTATTTTAATTTTCCGATACCCCGTCTGCTTTCAGGATTATTTGAGCAACCAGAACTATGGAGCTGTCAGATGCTTTCTAATTCGAGCCCAGAGCTGCTAACATTCCTCAGAAACTTTCGCGAGTAGACAGAGTCATTAACATCATTTGACCATTTCATTTCAAGATTCATTTTACACAGCTGGAGCTGAGCTGTTCTGTGAATAAGACAAGCCTATAATTGACAAAACACAGTACTGACCCTGAGCCAGTGAAAAAAATAATGTATTACTTACACCAGCTAAAGGTGCTTACACTTTTGGAGTTTCTTGCAAAAGATTTCTTTTTTTGATGTACATATATTTTTAAAAGAACAGCTGCAAAATAATCCTCATTCAATGTATACTTTAAATAGTATCAGCATCACACAAGAATCTATAACTGATGCAAGCTTTCTGGACATGGTTGCTATTACAATATCTTTGAGATTCTTTCCAAAAAAAAGTGACTTTTGCCCTTCAGAAAAAAATCACACAGGTATGTTCTACGTTTCATATTCTAGTGAAATGAATCCCTCAGCACTCCAATTCCCTGAAAATTTTCCACATTGATTTGTAACCTTTGGGGGAAAATTCTTAATTTTCCATGGTTTCTGATCACTTAGGTTTTTCTGGGCTTGGGTAACACAGCATGCCACATGTTTTCCTAACAAATTGCATTCGGACACTTTCCGACACTTTCATTATTTTAACTCAGGTAATAATTAGTCACTGTCAGAGCTAAGACTTAGGTTGTGCAAATCAGAATAAATTTACCTTGCTGTAGCAGCAGTCACAAATGAAGCAATAAATTAGAAATAGCAAATTGTTACGGACTTAAGAGATCACAGCTCAGAATCGCTACCTGAAATCCAGGAAATGTTACAGCACTGCCAAGATTTCCTTGAGAGCTTAATTTTTCCAGATAACTTTGTGTTTCAAGAATGTTATTGCAGAAAAACACCCTGGAGATATTATCCTCATGACATTCCCTAAGAAAACACAACACGACTCTGCTATTGCAAAAAATAAAATGACTAAAGAGTGTTTCTTATTAGTATGAAACGCATGTCTTTTGAAGGTCTTCAGGGTTCAGAGTCTTCCCCCCCCCCCAGCTTCCCTCTCCCTTACCCTTACAGTTTGTATAGATTAAATGCACAGCACAACCCCATGGGTTCTCTGTTGTAAAGCTATGTCTAATATGAGGCCACTAGACACTGTCACATAAAATCCATTAAAGTCCATCAGATGCACTGTCTTGGTAACGTTCAGCTCATTGTCATTGGGCTGCTGCAATGAAGCATAGAGCGCCTGCTTTGAAACTTGATTAAAACAATTCATTAAAAGTAAGGCAACTAATCAGAACACAAGGGTTGTCTTCATGGGACTAGAAAAGTTCATTAGTGCCCCCACTATGAAAACCAGGAGCGGGAAAAAGAAAGAAGCAGGAGAGAGAAAGAGCCCTCCTCCCCTCGTTTCCTAGCTGGAATCCAGGGGCTGGGGAGCAGGGTCCTTCTCCGGGGCTTTAATTGGTTTGCTTCGGTCCTCCAGCATCGTCCTGAAGCCTTCACTTGAAATTGTTGGTCATAACAGCTTGGTGACTCACTCTGCCCTTTTCTTAAGTAACTGCAGAAACATAACAGAGCGCAATTTTTCCTCACAATATCGCTCCTTTCAACTAAAAATGCAGATTTCGTTATAGAAATGCGCTGCTGAATAAAGGCAAGAGAAATAACAAGAAACTGCATCTCAATTTCTCTTCTACAGTAAATGCTCAGTGTGTTTTCTTTCAAAATCTATTTTGATTTTTTATCCAAAAAATGCTTGAAATCAAAAATTGTTTTGAATTTGTCAAAACAAAACAGTTGTTGAACCGTAATTTATGCCTCTGAATTGCCAAAAAAGTTCAGCTTTGTCATTTTCATTCAGAACTTTTTTCTTTCCAGTTTCAAAATTGCAAATAGCTCCAATAAATTGGTGTATTTTGGCCACACCCTGTTTGCGCCTCTAAAGTTCTGAATGTTTTGATTGACCTACCTGAATCTCATCAGAATGGTTACCTGAGCACAAAAATTATGATGTTTCTTCAAAGTTTCATTAAAAAGAAAAAAAAATCACACCAATGATGTTAGTCTTAGAGGCTGCTTTCCGATACTTCCACCTCATATCTGAGGATGCTTCTGTAGGTCTGGTATTTCGTGTTGGCTGTCTGCAGAGGCACGTTAGCTCCTATTCTGAAGAGGTAAATAATATAAATTCACAGAGTCTATTTCACCAGTGTTAATGCTCTTGTGAATAGTAATAGTGGAGCACCACTCTGGCCACCCCGCAGGAAGGCTGTGATTTATGTGATACGGGAAAGGTCTATTCTCTTTGTTCAATATAAACCATAAACAAAATTCTTCCAAATGACTATTATGAAAAGTAGCTTCACAATATTGCATGAATCTTTCCACGCTCTGTATCTTATCTAAAGTTTATGACTGGAAGATGGACTATTTGTGTTGCAGGAACTCTATAGATTATCTCCATTACCGATTAAAGAGACCGTCTTTTTCTGTGCCTCGTGCCTACCCATTTGTTACCTCCTTAAATGAATGAAGGGTCTTTTGATTACAGGGTTCTTTGCTCAGGAAACCACCATATTTGCAAACAGAAATGCATATATACACTCTAATGAATAATGAAGGTTATTTATTGCTTGTGCTTGAAATAATGGTTGATTTTGGAGTGCCTTTCATAAAACCCACATCAGAAAGTGTGTTATGTCCTGACATTTTCATTGCAGTTCAAGTAAAATAGTCCTCAGAAATTGTCTTGCTACCAAATTGCAATCATAAAGGCATGGCTTCAGACTCTGAGAATCACTTCAGATTGTGAACTTCTGGATAATATATAACATAAAGAGTTTAATTGAATCAGCCAGTTGGGTTTTTGCCCAGAAAAGTAGAAAATTTAAATGCTGATGCAGCTTTAGCTTCCAATGACACCAGTCAGCACTCCTTAGATTGGATTGTAAATAATCTTATTTGAGGATATGCACTATGATAGGGATATACTTGTCTGTAAACTTGCTAGCAAAAGTAATTAAATAATTCCATTGTGTACAAGCCATATGAAAAATCACTGACCCCAAAGAAAGATTTGATAAGTATTTACCAGCAGCTAGAAGAAAATACTGACTTTTTAGCAACTCTTGTTTTATTTTGGAGTTGCTAGGACAAAAGAAAACCAAACAATAAATCAAAACTCAGCAACAGTGAAATCTGCTTCTGACCTACGTTTGAAGACATTTGTGGCAAATGCCTTTCAGCCCACTTGGATGACAGCGTGAATCCGATGCCTGAATGCAGGCTTGGTTCACATCCCAGTGTTTAAAAGTTCATCTTGCTCGACTGGTGCTCTGAATATCTCAAGTGAAGTAAGATTTTCAATCTTCAGTTATGGCTAACAGAGATATAGATGCAGAAAGTTCTCCCACAAGATCCAGCATAAGGCATTTTATCCATTTAAGATCAAAAGGGCGAATCTGGTCGGTGCCTTTTCCTAAAAACCACAATTACCTGCGGACTCACAAACATCTCATAAAAATTATTTATTTTCAGAAAGTTTCACAATATCCCAATGAAAAATCTTAAAAGTGAAAAAGGGAACAGTTAACATTTGTTCCTTCAACACTTTTAACACCTCTAACACTTTGCCTTTTGTCAGAGGCAATATGAACATTACAAAAAGCATTTGAAAAAATTAAGGGAGTAAATAAGTGATGGAGCAAGAGTTCAAAAAAGTGAAAACGCTGGTTTCATTTAAAATGTACAAATCCACATATCCAAAGGTTTTTTTTTAACTGAAAATAAAATTACAACTTTTATCTACAATTTTTCAAGAAAGCAAAAACCGTAGTGAAGGGTTCTTCTGAAATATAACTGTTGTTTTCTAATCCTTAAGCTCAGTGAGGGGCAGTTATTCAATGTAAGATGTACCTGATCTGAAGTATGTGAGGGAATAAAGTAGCTTTAGTCAAACACAGTTTAGAGTGGAAGATCATGGGTGATTTTACTGTCTTTTGTACATGTAGGGAATCTGAAGAATTTGTATTAAGCACGAATGAAGATTTAAGGTTTTGTTTCTCTAACCATACTACTCATAGAGCTCAGCTGGTGCAGCTGCCTTCATCCATTCTACTTCATTTTGTAGCATCACTAGTTCATAGAAACACAATCATGGATCTGAGACTGGATGGCTCTTTCAACTCTGCTGGATCTCTGATAAAAGAACTTGAAGAAAGCTCAGGCATTTCACAAAATGATGCGCAGCCACTCGAAGACACTGAAACGCTGCCCTGCAGCACGGGCGCTGTGCTGCTAAAATTGTCTGCAGAGAAGTTATGAGATCAGACTGTTGACTTGTGATATTGAAGATCCTGTTTCATCTAGAAGTATAGAAGTAGCAACTTTATGGATCTAGCCAAATTCCAGTTGGAGTCATCTTTGCTTCCTATCACCTGGTTAGCCACGGTTACTGAGTTAAATGAACAGTAACTTCATTCTAGTTCGGGCATGGCTCCCTGTCATAACAGCCAAGAACAGGTGCCTTTGGGAACATTCATTTTTTCTTTATCCTTATTTTCATTAAAAAATAACAAAATTAGCTGCTTGCCACTCCTCAGACTTTTGGGGTTTCGCAAACTGCAATGAGACTTCCCAAGACAGCTCATCAGGCTTAATTTTATAGTATCTTTATTTATTTCTCTGCACAGTCTTTCTGCTACTTATCCCTTCCTGATGATTAGCATTATGCCTACACAGAAATCATCTGAAGCTGGTGCAAACCTCAATGCACTTGCTTCATCCAACTGAAGATACAACCAAGCATGTCCTCTGCCAGAAACTCAAGGTTCCTCAAAAATATTAAATTCACTGGACGAAGTACAGATCCATCTCTTTTTTTTTCCTGTCACCTTCTTACTGGAAACCTCTGTGGGCTATAAAACTCGATACACAGAAACATACAGTCAATGTGGCTAGTGACTTTTTGACTGCACTCTGTCACAGCACTGGGAGAAAGCCACCTGGCCATGGGCAGTATGGTTGTACTGTATTCATTTTCTTAGCTGTCCAGATGCCAGTAGGGACCACAGAATTAGTGGGAAGTTTCAGCAACTCTTCACTAGTGGGGAACTAGGCATATCTTCACCTCCCTCAGTAAAGTAATATTGACCATCATACTGCCCCAATTTTACATCAAATATAACCCAGCCAGGACAGAGAGTCAGTGCTCTTGTTTCTCCCCAAAACTTATTAGCCACCAGACCTACTTCAGCTCCAAAAAATGTGAATATACATCCAAAATTAACTTTGCAGATGGATTTTACTTCCATTAAATTCCATGGTGAAAAAAGCCATATATAGGGTTTAATTTAATTATGGGCATACAGCACTTGCAAAAAAATAGCTTCATATTTGGATTTATGGAATTATTTTACTGAAAAAGAATTACGTTACATATTTAAATCCCTAGTGCCTACTAATGTTTTATTAAATACAGTGTAAATCCAGCTGCGACCATGCAATAAAACCTCCAAGGGGCAAAAAGAGAGAGTGTTTTATATTTGATTTCTGCATGCAACAACTTGGTCTCCTGAATACTGCCCATATGCCATTATGCTCTCCTTGACATTGATCTTTAATAGAAGCCCAACATGCTGAACCCCGACTTAAATGTACAGAAGGAATATGCTAAGATTACGTACCACCTGTAAAATCTCATATATCTGGCCCACTCACAAAACAAAACCTTGTGCTAAGCTATTATACAAACGTATTTACTGTCGGTTAATAAAATACACAGGAATTCAGATTGTAGTAAAAGAAATTTGATTTCATTAGAGAACTTGAGGAAATAACGATGGGACTCTGTGGGCAGACAGTCACCCCCTAGTAATTAGCCTGAGAGTAAATCCATTTGTTTTGTGCTTTTTTTCATCAGGACATGCATTTTCACTCGCATGTGCCCAGGGTTTGAAAGGTTTACATTACATAAAATTAAGACTATATAAACTATGAGCTTCATCTGTTTTCTAATACGATTGCCCCTTCCTTCGAACAGGGTAGCCTAATTGATAGCCTCCATTGTATGCAATGCACGTCAATAAATACTGAACATGAATGTGAATCAATATTGTGTTAGTACTGGGATTAAGCAAGCTATTTTCTCCCTTTTACTTTTCCAGAAGAGATGAATACGAGTAAATAAAAAGTGTTTGTCTGAAATTCTGCCTGGGGATTTGGTTTTGTGTTTCCCTGTTGAAGCACAACATCCCAAGTCATCCTGTTCCCTCATACTTCGGTGCAGACAATAGCAGCAAACACCTAGGCAAATTGCCGGAAAGGACTTCCCTTCCCCTAAAAACACAAATGCGGCTGCAGAAGCAAAGAGATTTGCCTTCTGCTAGTTTTTTTTCCCCAAACCACAAATTAGAGGACAATTTATGGGAGTCTAGACAATAATTTATAGGTCTAATATTGACTGTTCTTGACCCTGTGTGTTATTTTGCAGTCTAAACAATGCCAAATTGCTTAGATGACCCAATACCATGCCAAAATCCATAGACAACTGATATTTATTACACAAATTTTTTTAAAGCATGGCAAAAACACAACCTAGTGATAAATGATCACAGCATTTTAGATCAGCTCTTGAAAACGCAGCGCACGAGAGCTTCGCCAAGTCTCTAAGGTTTGGTGGAACGAGGACTGGAAAAGGAGGAATCTCGTGTTCAGGTCTGTTAGCCATTAGATCAAAGTCAGGATCGAAGCCCTGAAAGACAGGAGCTTACGAAACAGCTCGAGAGCGGTGATCGCCCATGAACACTCGAGGGCTCCCGACGCAGGCCAGCCTGCTCGCTGAAGCGCTCGACACTGCTTAACGCGCACCTCCACCAGCCGGGGGGATCGGCGAGGTGGCAGGGTGGTGCGGTAACCCCGAACATCCTCCTGCCCTCTTCCGACAAGCACTGCAAACTCCTGCCTTCCATTTATTGTCTGCTTTGAAGTGTTTTTCTTTTTTAAGCATCTAAGTGAAAATAAATGCCTCTCACTTCAATGCCCTAATCATATGGTAACAGAATTGTTCCTATACGTCTTCCGGTTGAGTTTTAATTTTTTTTCAATGCATAGAAATAAAATCATCTTTATATATTCCCAGACTTGGTGTATGGCTATTCCTATTTTGAAAATTAGAAAAAAATCCTAATTATATATATTTGAATGTATATATGCATGAATATTTATACATGCAAATCCTTCACTAAAACTGTATGTTATGTATGTGTAAATGCACAATATGCAGCAGAATATGTTGGCAACCTCTCAAAAAGGTGCTGCATTTCTTGCAAATGCATTTATTTATCTTTATACATAGAAAGGAAAACAAATCATATTTTTATGTCGATTCTTTTTCCAGCAGCAGCAAATCGTTTCTGCACAACTACTCACACGAGATGAATTAGCATTTTCCTAGTTTGGATCAACAACAGTTAATTTAAATAGTGACTTGTGGAGAATGTATGGCTAAATCAAGTCTTCAGTTGGAGGGCTCGGCTTAATTTTCTGTGGCATCTTGTGTCACAATATGTCACATCAGTGTGGCTGCATGGGTGGATGGGATACTTTTAAAGAAGGCATCATTCTTAAATGGATTTTGCTCAAAAGCCAAACAAACAAAAAAATATGTTAATGAACTGGATCACCGTGTGTCAATCTGTTCTTATGGTTAATTACTGTACCAGTGGAAGAGTTCAGGGAAAAAAAGAGGACACAGATTTGCACTGAACAGGGATTTCACACGAGCTTTTTGAATTGAAATCTCCACTGACGGTATCTCTTGGCCCAGGGTGCTGTCTCAAAGTACCTGAGACATTAAGAAAAACAGCAAATTCAAGCTTTTTGTTTTTGGTATTTGCCTCCCACCCTTTTCCCCTTTGTTGCTATAGTAAAAATGTTTCTACTTTTCTACATCTGTCTGCTGTTGCCAACAAAACACTGGAGAACAGGAGGTGATCTTTCTGTTTTCGTTCCAGCAGCCTGGCCCTGAATGAGTTTAATCGGCTGAGAAACACGACTGAAAAGGGCTTTGCTACCCTTTCTAACTTCACCGCGCTCAGGCTTTCTGTAGCCCAGAGAGTGACACCCTACGCCTTATTTCACTGTGGATTATTTAGAATGCTTCAATTGTGACTTGTCAATGTGGTCCGGGATAGATCAAGGCAAAATCCCCGACAAGAAAACAGCAATGCGAATATGATGTGACTGACTGCCGCACAATGGGCTAATACCTCTTAATTTGGACTTTTAGCAATCGTTTACCATCCCTATGCCCTTGAAGATTCCAAATCCACTCTTAGAAAGAAGGGAAAAAAGCCCTTTTCTCATGCTTCCCGCTCCCTCCTTTTTCTTTTCCCCTTCTCCGTAACTTGAGTGTATCGATCAATGCCCCCTATGCATTTAATAGCTTTATTTCAAACACTTTACTCTTAAAAGCACGTCTCACCAAGGCATACTATTGAAATACTGTGCAGGTGTAATTAAATGAGCCAATTTTGGGCCCTGGACCCAAAATGTATCTCTGTTCTCTCTTTGGCATCAGAACTACAAGACGAGACTTGGTCATTTCTTATCTCTGGGCAGAACTGGTTTGGGGTTTGTCTTTTTTTTTAATTAAAAAAAATAATTAAAGTGAAATTAATTGGTTAAAGGTTAATAGATGTAGAGATTGACATCCTTACTAAAAGTACTCCACCTGATATGACAGTATAGGGGCCTTAATATATTACCAGCCAGTTATGCCTGTAGTAGGCCCAAGAGTAATAGGGCCAGGGCATCACTGAATGCCAAGTATCCTGCGACTGTACTAGGGAGACTGCTCCACAGTTCCAGGTACTGCTGGATATTGTGATTTTATTTCCTATGTTCATTAAGAACTAGAATGAAACTATCCATTTCAGATGGGAAGTTTTCACACAATGGTTTTTGTTCATTTCAAGATCAAAGGA
Source organism: Rhea pennata (assembly GCF_028389875.1). Lineage (NCBI taxonomy): Eukaryota > Metazoa > Chordata > Aves > Rheiformes > Rheidae > Rhea > Rhea pennata. Next base: position 6,132,904 of record NC_084672.1, on the reverse strand, counting down.
AATTGTTCAAAAATTATATTTGAGAACACTAGCGTGAATAAACTTCATTCATTTACCCCAATAGTATTTCTCTTCTTTACTAGGCACTTTTCAATAACATTTGTCTGCAGAAAATTTTGCCTACAAAAAAAGCTGCAGGAGAGCCTTGCAGATGCTCTTGCACATATATTTTCACCAGAAGGGTTAGAAGGTCAGTTGAAAGCTCTTTGCAATACGGGTGTCATCCAATGAAGACAGAGAAACGTAGCTATGCATCTTAATCAGGCATCATGAATAGGAAATACTCAAAGCAACAGTCATGGTGAATAGCCTGTGCTATCAGTCCACAAGCTGAAATCAGATCACATGAGGCACATGCCAAATAATTTCAAATGGCGGACATAGCTATAAAAATCAAAATCTTTTCCATAGATAATTCACAACCCCCAAACAGGTATAAATTTCTCAGATAATTTGTTCACAATGGATAGTGTGCAGAGCTCCAGGCTGGGATCATATTGAACCTGATGACCTAGAGGTGAAGGGCTGGAGAGCCCATAACCAATTGCTTCTGAATTCAGTGTACTGGACTGTCTATTTGAAAATTAAACAAAGACCCAACTGTAGTAATTGTGTCACCTTATGTACTTAAAGTAATTTCCCCAGCTCAGCTCAATATCTGGAGGAGCAAATGGAGAAATTGTCTGTTGTGTCACTTCTCTTCTCTAAAGCTTTATATCTACTCAATTTTTCCCTCAGTGCTTTCCTACTGCTCTTCACAAAAACATTGCAAAGTTCCCTAGAACAGGCAATAAAATGCACAGATGGCTGAGCCAACTGAAATTAAACAAAATCAAGACCTTCACACAAAAGTGAAAAAGGTGAGGCAAAAAAAATCCTTTGGATAGTTGTTTTCTTTAAGCAGGAGTCCTTTTTAGCTACGCTGTAGCTCTAAGAAAACGTGTTTGTTTGTCAGATTATTTTTGTAATACTATTACTTTATGATTTTTAATTCAAAAGGCTGGAAACAAAGCCTGCTATGAGTGGTGTCAGTAATCACAGTAATCAGTGGCACAAACATGACCCTCTAATTCTATGTGATTACTGACCAAAAAAGAGAAAAACCTGAATCGCCTCAGAATGGGCTAAGGGCATGGGTACCTTTCTCTAAAGAAGGACTTTCATTCAGACTGCTCAGGCTTAGTGCCTACTTTGCACACTAAGTTGGGTTTTTTAGTCCACGGAGAAAGTCCGACTTGAGAGGAAGCCCTTCCTTGCCCCAGACGTCTGGGAGAACTCCATAACATGGTCCCCACGAGCTGTTCCTCGGTCAGATTTGATTAGTACCATTGCCATCTATCTAAAGCAAATATGAAAGGTGCCTCAAGGACCCTGAACTCAGAGGGGCAATGGGACTAGAGAAAGCACTTAGATTGATTAACAAGCTGTGGAAAAGCAAAGTCTTGTCTGACGCTGCTGGTGTGAAGTCCCTTTTGAGGCCCTTTTCCATATCTGGCAACCTTTTCTCACCTACCCTCATTGAACAGCCTAATAATGAGGGCCAAATTCTGCAAAATAGCTTTTTGGAGCGAAACCGTTTCTTTCATTTTGCCTCTATAAAACTATGCATCCTTTCTACCTTAACTGAGCCATGTTCTCAGCCAGGGAAAGCCAGTAGAGAACCACTGAAGTTCAATGGATTTATGTGACTTTACAACGCCTGAAACTCTGCCAGAAGGCATAATTACAATAATATTAGCCTAAGAAAATAAATCTCCTTATTACCATGAAGATGGATTTAGTTGGATTCTGATTTTTCTGACTTCTCCAATTTTTCCAGTATGTTCCAAGCTAATGAGTGACTTAAACCTGAACAGAACTGTCTTTAAAGTCAGCTTCCAGCAAAGCCCTTTGCCTAAAAATAACCCTTCCAACTAATTGTGCTTATGTTACCTCCTTCAGCAGCAATTATTTGGTTTCATCCCAACCCCACTACTTAGCCATAATTACCGTCTCCTTTGACATGGTTAACTAAAAGCAAATATTAATACACATTTAATGTTATTTCAGAAATTGGTGGAGCACCAAGGGTACCAATGGCCGTACTTTCACTTTGTACTAAAAATGTGTTGATCTGTGGTTTTTGGCTGCTGCTTGATTTTAACTTGAAGGTTGAAAGTAAACACATCACTCAAGCACATAGTGCATGAATTAGGGCCTTTCTGTCACCAGCCTCTGCTTTTTTTTCTCTACTCCATGGGTCAGGCACCCCAGAGTTCTCCCCTTCCCCCTTTCCTCTCATGGGACCCAGGGGAAATATTTCTCTTGACATGAAATCCTGCATGGCTAACACCTGCATTTTTCTTTCAGTGCACATTTCCACAGGGGAGGTTTTGCTTTTTTCTCCCCCCACTCCCAAAATACGTCTCTAAAAATGATCAGATTTTCCTGCCCAGTGCAAACACTGAGACCTGTTGCATTTCCAACAGGAGAAAGTACTCTGTTGACTTTGAATTTCCTTTGGCTGGGAGATTATCTTCCAAAAAATGTGTGCTTTAAATGAATAAAGTCCATTTTTTAACATGCAATATTACACGTTTTCATGGAACTGGGAACACAGCAAAGCCAGGATTTTCTGCCACTCAGAATAATAATAAAACCTAATGTGGCAAATTGCTCTTGGCTTCTAGATATTAGAATGCATTCAACACATCTTTGACAAGTTTGCACCTAGAAGGATTTGCTGTGTCAGAAACCTCCCTCTTAGAGGTTGCAGTTTATACCAGCAAAAGGGAGCTTTGTTTGTCACAGTTTGAACCAGTTCCCCAAACAAAATAAAGGCTATGCAGTAAAATAACTTTTCTCAGCATACTTGTCTACACAAGGGTTTTTGCTGACATAAAAATACTGTTCAGGGTGTATGAAGGGTTTTTTACTACTACTACTACTCTTTTTGTATGCATAGCTGATAACTTTATTTTGGGGACAAAATTAAGTGTAAACCAAACCTTACCGCCTACTGCATTTTCTTTGGGTTAGGGTTTCCAGGGAATAACAGAAGGAGAAAGCTTCCTAAAGACATATCTTTGTGGAGTAGGAATGGGGCTTCCAATTTACTAGTCTTCATCGTATTGAGGGCAATAATTTCCCTGAAGACTTTATTGGCAGGGTATCACTGCAGAAAACGTTTGCTGCCGGCAACCCTATTATTTTCCATGAGAAATACAGTCCCGTGAGAAAGCACGTTCTCACTCTATTTCTGTGGGAAACACCAGGAGAAGAAGAATTCCAAATCCCGCGAGACTAAGCAACTGGAAACAACACCAGAAGCCCTCTTGTTTGTGTAACTTATTGCAAAAATATCAAAGAGGGGGGAGGAGGGAAGAACATGTTTTCATTAAGTTTTCACTTTGTAAGAGCTCAGTTTAAAAAAACTCCTGGATTTATATTTGACAGCCCAAAATCCCAGGGATGTTCAGTCTATTTCAGTTGTCAATTTACGATCTTTAAAACATTTTTAAAATTGACTGAACCTTAACTACATCCTACCTCATCTTGTACTAGCCAAGTTTTACAGATGCCATCTTAAAAATCAATTCAAAGAACAGCCATAAACTTGAAAGCTTCCTATTTGAAGTGTATATGGCAGAATGCAATTTTGTTTAATTTTAATTGACAGAGATGTCAGCCTAAGAGAATATTTTAGAATATTAGTAGGAACAGTAAACTCATGCCTTGACACTTTTATGATATAATGGTATAATTCTCTGGAAAAAAATCACTACTGTCAGGATTTACACAAAAGCGGTACATGTTTTACTTTTTCCTCAGTAAAGGAATGACAAATGTATTACTAATTACACAATTACTTTATTATGTAGAACCAGTAATAAAACCATTGACGTACACTCAGCAAGTCTTAGTTTCATTAAAAAAGAAAGGATTTTTTTTTTAATCAGTGTTACACATTTTCTGGTGAGGGTTTCAACCCCCGGGATGTAGTTCAGTTCACTACTCTGTGTATTGTATAATACAAAAAGCATATTTGCAAGGGCTATTTGTTCCTAAGGAGACAAATCCTCAAGTGGTGTAAAACTGCCATTACTACCTATTTGAGCAAGCTGAGAATTAGGCTTGAAGAAACATGATCAGTTACTGTAAAAGACCCAAGAGCAGTGATTTGAGTTGGCTTTCCTGGATACGGATTATTATAGATCTATGGGTTTTTAGGAATGAAAAAGCCGCTTCACATAAAGAAATAAATGTGTGACATAACATAAGCTACTTGTCCTCTAAGCCTAGAAGAAATAGAAACAATCTAAAAAAAAAAAAAAAAAAAAAAAAAAAAAAAAAAAAAGGAGACTTTCTATCCACTTTGCTAATTTTAAGAGTGGCCAGATTCTAAAGCTACCTCTTTTTGCAAAAGTTTGCAAACCCAAACACCCTACGTCCTTGATCCCCCAGTCTGGGAGTGGATGAAGTGCCTCTCCAAGCTGTGCTGTTTCAGCCCCTCTGCACCACTGCTGTAAAGAAAATTCCCAGGCCACAGGGAGGACCACTGTGCTGCAAAGGCAAACCGAGCGATCTGGCACTGCTGTACAATAAGTATACGCGCTCCCTAATTCCTCGGTGCGTGATCTAGCAAAGTACTTAAATATGCAGCTGACTTTAAGCGCACGGGTAATCCCCTTGACTTTAAAGAATTACTCATGTGCTTAAAGCTAAGTATTCGCTTTAGTGCCCTGCCGTACTGGGGCCTTGCCTCCAAAGCAAAGCATGGCAGTGATTTAGTGATCAATTAAGGACTACGGACGGACAAGCCAGTTGGGTTAAACAAGAATTGGCCCAAACCTTTGCCCTTCTCCAAAAACAAATCTGAATAAAGGTCAAAAGAGTTGGGTTAAGGATGTACTTATCAAACTTGCAGACCTTTTGAGGACCATCCACCACCAGTAAAGGCTCTCACATTGTATCCCTCCGGGAGTCCCGTAGGCGTACTCGGTTGTAAACTCATTTTCCTATATGGTCAGGCACGCGTGTGGGGGGAGGAATGAATGACAATGTTGTTACGGCAAAAGCTGGTGCTCTGTGACCATGGAGCCTTTAATATGGAGGCACCGGAATCAGGATTAAGAATTGCAGCTGCTAAGATGCTAAACCCTGCATACAGCTCCTATGGCTCAGATGTTATCAAGCGTAAAATCTTTTGACTAAAGCCTTACATGGGGGCACCATTGTAAACTGCTTTCCCGGTTAAAGCCTTTACGTAGCAGTAAGAGGGAAAAGGTTGTATTTTGCGGTATTATTTTCAGTAATATGTCAAAGGCCGCTGAAATCAATTCCCATTAATTTTAAAGGACTTTCCATAGTAAAAATAATACCCAGTAAAAGCACTATAATGAAACTGCTGCCTAAACTATTCCACTCCTCTAAGAATGGCCAGTAACTAATTTTCTTTCATCGATGAT